>NC_084908.1:21069456-21284456 GCF_949316345.1 Pungitius pungitius
GCTCTGGAGGCTCCTCGGCTCCTCTCCTGCTCCCTTTGCTGAGTGCAGCAGACAGATAGAGGGGGAGGAGCCGGGAGGAAGGAGGGATCCTGAGAGAGGAGGTGTACAGCTGCTACCGCACTCGCCGATAGCCTCGCCAAAGCGGATCACAGTCACACAGGACCCACACATGAGCAGGCACTTACACACAATCGTTCCACAGAGGGGGATCATTGGGGGGCAGCGTCCATGTAGACAAACATCTATGGAGAAGCGTTTCTTTGAAAGGAACAAATACGACGGATCCACAGAACAGATCTTCCCTTACGAATTAATTTGACAATTTAACTATGTTTACACCATTAGAGTGTGAATATACTGTAGTATTCTACTCTATATTATTCTAAAGAATCAGGGATGATAACATCGTTGATGTTTTTACTAGTCTCTGATCTCTGGTCATGTGACATTGTATACAGCCAATCAGTGTTTAGATGAACAGGAGGAGAGCTACCAGCGCTATTAGCAGCGTTAGCAGCATTGCTAACGGCTAAACAACGGGGGTTGACTACAGTTACAAACAGAAGTTACTGAACGTTGTGTCATAAAGGTTAAGTGATGTAACTTATGTTCCTATGTTACCTTTGTACCTTTGTACCCAGCGCTTTCTGTGCCATGAAGTTATGTAGGTACATTTTATGTGATGTTTGTTATCTGTCATAGGTAACGTAGCCTCACTACAAAACAAGTATTTATTACACTTATAATAGTTATATTAAACCAAAGGCACAAAAACTGTGTTTTGAACTGGCAGTGTCTCTGATTCTGAAGCACAGCGTGTTCCCACCCAGCGACCGCAGGCTCCTCAGAGCAGCTCAGTGGGAACGGGATTGATAATTGATAATAAGTCGATTCATGCCAATATCGCCCTTTTTCCCATCTCCTATCGCTTCAACCAGCCGAGGAGGGACTCTTAATGAGCTCCATCCTTCTAATGCTGCTTCCTGTAGACGCACATATGAAGAAGACGTCTCCCGTTCACACACCAGGAGACAGTCCGACCATCGGGGAGCAATTTTGGATCAAGGACGCTACGACAAGCGTCCTCGGGCTGAGGATCAACACCTCCGATCTCGTGATTATGAAACAAGCTGCTGCATCTGCTTTGATGTGTCTTTGCACCTGAAAAGGCTCTTCTAGACGCAGTTTTATGTTGTTACATCATTACTTGTCATTACACGATGGACGCCGAGCCCCCACCAGGGGCAGAGACATCCACCGTGACACAGAGAAACAATGTCAGTCAGATGATTGTGCTCCTGGTAATAACCTTAATAATAAAGTGCCCTTTTTGTGACAGTAAAACTTCAACAAGATAAACGCGCTTCAGCCTGACTTGTTTGTTCATAAGAACACAGGCTTCAGCCTCCCGGGCCGGCTGAGGGTCTTCTGCTGCTACCCCCCCCCCCCCCCCCCCCACTGCTATGTTTAATAGCGTTCCCCACCCTACTCGCTCTGCATGCGCTACACATGCTGATTGTGAGGCTGGGGGGGGGGGCACTAAGCCCGGGGGTTTAGTTCCACAGAGCCAGGGCGACAGGTCTGTGAGGGGGCTGTTTAAAGCATGACGACGGGGGGCTGGGGGGAGGACATGTGGTGAAATTGTGGGACCAGAGTAAAGGAAACATTACGAGAAAGCAAGACGGTGGGGGGGGGGGCGTACCTCATCACCTCCCCTTGAGGGTGAACATTAGAAGAGGAGGATGAAGGGAGTGGGGAGGAAAAGGAGGAGGGAGCATCGCAGGTAGAAGGAAACAAAAGAAACGTCAGTTCAAAAAGGTGGAAAACTGTCAAAACTTAATAGTTTATGGAAAAGAGATGTTTTTATGGTTTGGACACATTAATGAATGGAGGTTTAAGGAAGAACATTCACAGTGAGAGTTGGGGGAGAGATGGATGATGGACCTTTAAAAAATATGTTTCTTCAAAATAGCTTTGTCAGGAAGTCAGGAATTCTCTGATAAGTCATATCATCATCTTTGTCGTTGTAACTTTAACAACCCGTGGGAGAAGAATGTTGGAGATCTTTGTCCCTCGAGGTTTATTTCTCTCTCCTGAGGTTTGATAATCTCACTCTATAGAGGTTTGATACTAAACCTCTGGAGGGCCCCTGAAGATAATTCCTATTAAAGGGAATAAATATTCTCTTTGACTTTAGAACCAATAGTGAGGGAAGCTCAATCAATTGGTGTAAAGCTCATTTGTATACGGTTTAATTTCAGTGTATAAACGAAGCTGCGACTTGCTTGTTTCAACACTTTGTGGTAATCACTTTCCCTCTCATGTGCCAGGAGATGATGTTGAAATGTCTACTTCATGCCAGACTTATTTGTTTTCTTTTCTTTCTGCTGCTTCATCTGTCAAACTGTCCCACAGAATCCCTAGTGGACCTGAAAGGAAACCCAATAAGGTATCAATGAGATCAAAGAACGGCGCCTTCAAGTGTTAAAAGAATCAATTCCACTCAGCTGGCAGCTGCTGTGACCTTCGGCTGCAATGAGAATCCATAATGTAAGCCGCCCGTATGAGGCTTCATGTGTGAGAGGAAACACGTGTACACTTTGATTTAGACGTCCTTCATCCACTGTGTATGACATCACCCGAAGAAAAAGGCCAACCGGTCCGCTGGGAGTCCAGCTGCGGATTGTAAACTATTCTGCTGTGAGCTACTGATAAGGAGTGTGTGGTATAATACCTCAGTCATAGAGGGGGACCTTCTAACACAGAGGCACTCCCAGGCCCTGTCCTGATCAACGAAGAATCAACGAAGAATAACAAAAGACGATCAAACTGAGAGATAAAAAAACAACCTTAAAGCAGGAAGTAATGCAGAGAATTCATAAGGATTCTACTAGATGGAGACAACGTACCAGATGAAAACATCTCAGAGCATGAAGCACACTGCTTCAATACCCCACCAAAAGACTCATTTGCTTCATTTGGTCAATGCCAGATCGAGAGCACAAGGTCTAACAGGAAGTCACACTCACCCCGCCATGACGATAAAGAAATCCAGCCGGTTCCACGTGTCCCCGAGGTAACAGTGTGGGCCGAAGATCCCCAGGGCGACCATCTTAATAACCATCTCCATGGCGAAGAAGATGTAGATGAAAGCATCAAAGGCCTGATGAAGAGACAGGGACACAGATAGAGACATTTCTCAGAGGAGACAGAGAAATCCTAGAAGGTCCTGGAGGAACCTCAGAGGGTCAAAAGGAAACCACTGGTAGATGAAATCCAGCGTTCTCATTGGTTGAGAGTGAGTGACGGGGTGCATTATTGAGCGATAATGTACAGTAGCTGTTCGCATTGACCCATTGTTCCATATCACTGCACTCAAAGTAACACGTTTGATTTTGGGCGACCGTTAGTTGACATTTTAGCTTTTGGCTTGGTGGCGATCGCAAATGATCAATTTGAGGCAATGTGAGGTTTCACAACCGGACATTAAGGTGGACGTCATGATGTGAATGAATGAGATGGTGAGGGACCCAATGCTGTTTACATGAACGTACGAGGACTATTTGTCTCTAGACTGATGAAATGCGATACACAACGTTTGGTGGCTACAACTATGCTTGTGCTGAAAGGCAGCTATTTACTTACTATTTATAATGTAAAATAAAGTAATACTATATATAATGCTGGTAACCGTGTTTTAAAGGCAATACAAGGTACTTGAGGCAGTATTTTATCTTTAATAATGTAACAGGTCAAGGGGCGAGCCTAACTACACCCTCGAACTGTTACATCATTGGACGAAAAAGTACAGCCTCTCGTACCTTATTGCCATAATATAATATATATATATATATATATATATACAGTATATGTGGTGAAGATGTTCACATCACAAGGACATTTGGTTTCAATGCTTTTAAAATATACATTATAGCAGCCAAATCAAATACTGTAGTTCCCAGGAAGGATTTCTTCATAGTGCTTTAATACCTTACTTGTCTCTCTACAGGGTTTGTATGAGGGTACTTAAGATAATTAGCATAAACTCCATATCTCTGAGCCACACTCGCTGTCTCTTTGATTCCTTAAAACAGTGGCTTTCATCCTCGTGGAGGGAAATCCACTTGGGACCACCAGGTGAATCCGAGGGGTCCCTTTTACCAAATCATTGCGTTTACCTTGAGAAATAACTGTCTCTGAATGTCACCCGAGCTGCCTGAGGTGCACAACGACAGCGTGAGGCAGCCTGCCGAACCCCTGTGGTGAAACCAGAGGGGTTCATTGGTGCGTGTTCTGTTTGCAAAGAAGAAACGGAGCGGAGAATCTGTGGCGACGCGCCAGTGCTGATCTCTGGAGTCGACCATCAACCATTATCTACATCACATGATGTACATATTGATTCATGATCATCAGGGCAGCTTCGCCCCAATCAACCCCCCCCCCCCCTCCCCCGCCCGCCCCCGCCAGCATCTCTTTCTCCAACAATTGAATGACTCCACCTCTATCTATCTTCTCCCTACTTGAGTTTTACCTAAATTGTGTTGGAATGCAAAGTAATTTGTTTGTGCGGTAATCAGAGATAAGACCCACATCACACCCACCCCCCCTACCCCCCCCCCCCCCCCCGCATTAATCAAGCATCTAATTAAAAAAAAGGGGAGCAAAAAAAATCCAAATACATCAAAGAACCCAGCGCGCTAATGCGTGTTATTGCTGTTGTAAGCAAAGAGGTGAGATTAGCCACTGTTCTCTTTGTAAAGGGGGATTAGGCAGGGAGGAGGGGGAGGAGGGGGGGGGGGGTCGATGCGCACGGCGGTGCTTGTAATTTGATTTTCACAAGGCGAAGCACTGAAGGCAACACCATCTGCCCCCGGGCCGCCGATGTGAGTCCTCTCTCAAAAGAGGGAATAAGTCCCACCCGGCCGTACTGGAGTTGGACTTCATCAGAAGTAAGAGATGGACGGCAGATAAAAACATCTCTCTCTCCCTGTAGCTGTCACTCGCTCCTCTTCCTTGTCTCCTCTTCTTCACATAGACATCTATGGGACCAGAGGAGTTGCCCCCCTGGTGGACTCACAAACCCCTTGTGCTTCGGGGTGTAGCTACGAGCTTGGTTTGTGAGTTCTAGTTGTAAATTCTCTTACATGTCCAATCAAGTGAGATGGAAACCCCGTGGTCTCCACCCAACGAGTGCAGACTGCGAGGGTTCTCCGCCCTCCGAATCCAATGCAAATGAAACTTTGGTTTGGTTTTAGCGAGGCTTCAACACATCCTTGGGGTGTCGGGAGAGGATAAAGCATCTGAAGGACCGAACTACCTCTGACCCTCACGGAACAAACTAGGATCTGAAAATCCCAATTCATCCACTCATCTGTCCAGAGTGAATGACTTACTGAGCCTCCAGCAGCTCTTTAAGAACACTTCTGTTGGGGCTTAAAGATCGTACTGGAACCACGGACTTTCTGAGAGGAGAGTATT
The DNA here is from genome assembly GCF_949316345.1 of Pungitius pungitius. Lineage (NCBI taxonomy): Eukaryota > Metazoa > Chordata > Actinopteri > Perciformes > Gasterosteidae > Pungitius > Pungitius pungitius. The sequence continues at coordinate 21,074,935 of NC_084908.1, forward strand.
GACCGTAGCACTGCGGCGCACTAAATCCATGGTGGTATTGAATAGCCTCTGTGGATTCTCTGTGGAGATATTCTATTAGGTCCGACTCCCTCCCCCCACTCCCCCACCTCCTCCACCCCACCCAGGGAGCCGGATCAATCCGCTGTGAATGCGTTGCCTTTTGGGAGCTTGTGTGAGAACTTGGAAGTTGGAAGGCGATTCAACGAGCACTTCGCACCGACAGGCCGGAGACACACGTGCACACGCTCGCACGCAGGTGTTGCGCGGGAGTGGGGGGGTGGGGGGAGGGTACGTGCTCGCTGCACCATAAAGACCACATCCTAGCAGTGACTCACGGAGGGGGGTAAAAGGCGAGGAAGGGCTGAGAGGAAAGGCAGTGTGTGTGTGTTTGTAAGCACACTGATCTGTTATCGCGATGTTTGAGAGAGCTTCTGATCAAATATACATGACAACTTTATTCATAAGAGAGAAACCGTGTGAGTGAGGCCGTGAAGCCCCCTGTCGTACAGGATGTGGAGGGCGGGGCCACAAAAACACACCAAAGACTACAAAGGTGCACTTGCATCATCGAATCTAACGGAAAGCACGATCCTTCACAGGACGCCATGATTGTACCGCTGGAAAAAAAGGGGACAATGGAGATGTAAACTTCTGTCTTACATGTTAGAATGAATGAACAATTTAGTGCTAGGAGACACCAGCAAGGAGGAAAAGATCCGATGACAAAGACAATGTGTGTGTTTGTGTGTGTGTGTGTTCCTACCTGCAGTATTTGGCACCTGTCTGACGTGCAGTCGATGTTCTCACAGGGCTGGTACATCCCCAGAGTCACGCAGTTCAGCAGGATCACCATCATGCTGACACGCTCGAACCACGTGTAGGCGGCTGGCGTTAAGGAGAAGGTCTCAGGGAGAGGACGCGACAGGACAGGAAGTAATCGAAAGTCTTTTTCAGTTGTAAATTCATGGTCATTGGGTTTCTGGACCTTCTGGGATCTTTAGAGAGCAGCAGTGAAACATACAAGATAAACTCCCGGATGATAGATTATCACGTACAACCCAACGACATGTTCAGAGAAGAGAACCAGCACGTTGACACAATCTTAGAGATCCTCAGCGCTGAAATTTGTTCAAATGTATTTGTTTTTGCTCTGATTTTTTCAACTTTTTTTCATGACATATTTTGACTCTTTTTGCACAATATGTTTTGAACTAAAAACTTTTTCATCTTACATATTCCGATTTTCTTTTTTTTACGACTTGATATTTAGTGGTTTTGCAACCATAATTTTTTTTTACTTATTTTGCTCTATTTTTTTTACACCTTACTTGCTAAATATTTTTTGACCTAATGTTTTTTTACTTTTTTTTCTCAAAACTTTTTTACCTTACATATTCAGGGTTTTTTTCCGACTTAATATTTTTTTTTACTTTTCTTCATGACAATTTTTGCAAAATCATTTTTGACCAAATTTTTTGTTTACTTTTTTTGCTCTAATTTTTTACACCTTACATATTTTGACAATTTTTGCAAAATCATTTTCGACCTAATGTTTTTTTACTTTTATTCTCAAAACTTTTTCATCTTACATATTCAGGTTTTTTTTCCGACTTAATATTTTTTTTACTTTTCTTCATGACAATTTTTGCAAAATCATTTTTGACCTAATTTTTTGTTTACTTTTTTTGCTCTTATTTCTTACACCTTACATATTTTGACAATTTTTGCAAAATCATTTTCGACCTAATGTTTTTTTACTTTTATTCTCAAAACTTTTTCATCTTACATATTCATATTTTTTTTAATTTTTATTCCGACTTTTTTTACTTTTCTTCATGAGATTTTTCCACCTTACATATTTTGACAATTTTTGCAAAATATTTTTTGACCTGTTTTTTTACTTTTTTTTCTCAAAACCTTTTCACATTACACATTCAGATTTTTTTCCAACTTATTATTTACTTACAAATTTTTACAAAGTATTTTTTCACCTAATTCTTTTTAAACTTTTTTTGCTTACTTTTCAGATTTTTTTTTTAAAAATATTTTTTTTACTTTTCGTCTTGTGATTTTTCCACCTTACATAATTTGACAACTTTTTAAAAAAAAAATTTCACCTGTTTTTTTACTTTTTTTTCTCAAAACTTTTTCACCTTACACATTCAGATTTTTTAATTTTTTTTCCGACTTAAATTTTGTTTTACTTTTCTTCATGACATTTTTCCATCATACATATTTTGACAATTTTTGCAAAATCATTTTTGACCTAATTTTTTTTAACTTTTTTTGCTCTAATTTGTTTACACCTTCCATATTTTGACAATTTTTGATAAATATTTTTTGACCTAATGTTTTTTTACTTTTTTTTCTCAAAACTTTTTCACCTTACATATTCAGGGTTTTTTCCGACTTAATATTTTTTTTACTTTTGCAAAATCATTTTTGACCTAATTTTTTGTTTACTTTTTTTGCTCTAATTCTTTTACACCTTACATATTTTGAAAATTTTTGCTAAATATTTTTTGACCTAATGTTTTTTTACTTTTTTTCTCAAAACTTTTTCATCTTACATATTCAGATTTTTTTTATTTTTATTCCGACTTTTTTTACTTTTCTTCATGAGATTTTTCCACCTTACATATTTTGACAATTTTTGCAAAATATTTTTTGACCTGTTTTTTTACTTTTTTTTCTCAAAACTTTTTCACATTACACATTCAGATTTTTTTTTCAACTTATTATTTTTTTTACTTTTCTTCATGAAATTTTTCCACCTTACATAATTTGACAACTTTTGCAAAATATTTTTTCACCTAATTTCTTTTTAATTTTTTTACTTACATATTCAGATTTTTTTTTTAAAATCCGACTTAATATTTTTTTACTTTTCTTCATGAGATTTTTCCACCTTACATAATTTGACAACTTTTGCAAAATATTTTTTTACTTTTTTTTCTCAAAACTTTTTCACCTTACACATTCAGGGTTTTTTCCGACTTAATATTTTTTTTACTTTTGCAAAATCATTTTTGACCTAATTTTTTGTTTACTTTTTTTGCTCTAATTCTTTTACACCTTACATAATTTGACAACTTTTGCAAAATATTTTTTTACCTAATGTTTTTTTACTTTTTTTTCTCAAAACTTTTTCACCTTACACATTCATATTTTTTTTCCGACTTAAATTTTGTTTTACTTTTCTTCATGAGATTTTTCCACCTTACATATTTTGACAATTTTTGCAAAATATTTTTCGATGAATGAAAAACACATAATGGAATCATAATGGAATCATGCCACAGACTCACACGCCTCTTTGGCTCCTCCCTAACGAGGACACAGATCTCCTCCTCAGGTGTCGGCCTGGAGGATCTCCAAGAGCTATTGCATCCATATTGGAGCTCCTGGACATCTTGCAGGCAGGCACTAATTTCAACGTGCATATCACGTTTAAATCAAACGACGGGTCAAAGCTTATTCTCCTCGTTCCCATTGTGTGAGTAATGATGACAGGCTTCAGGGCGGGCGGCGTGCGGAGGTTGTTCCCGCCGCCAAATGCCTTCTTAAAAAAATAAAAAGAATAACTGCTCTGCATCTTCCTCTCGCGCACGAGCCGCTTTAACAACGTGTCGCTCTGCCTCTCTCTCTCTGCCCTTCTGAAAAATGAGTCAATTAGTGTAGCTTCCTTGGAGGAGGCAGACGCACACACTGAGACACACACACAGAGACACACACAGACGCACACACTGAGACACACACAGACGCACACACTGAGACACACACAGACGCACACGGAGACACACACACAGAGACACACACACAGAGACACACACACACAACTTATTGTTTCCAAGAAGAAGTCAGAAGTTATTCCATGGAACTGTTTCACCACTGATTCTGTCTTTTTTCCTACCTGGGAGCGATTCACATGTCGGGGGGGTTTGACTTCACATTCACCAGCCGCCTGTCACTCAAAACAAAAAACAACACCTCCGGTTCGGCTTGAGTGATCGGCCTGTTGTGGTGCCTCCCTGGAGGGTTGGAGCACCGCTCTGTCAGGACGCAAAGGATTCTGGGTGATTCCTTTAGTCGTGGGAATCCGCAGTTATCTTTGTTCATGTGTAACACACACACACAATTTTCAGTCACAATCTTGGAATACAGCCTTGTGTATCTTGTTTTTTGTGACCATATATGGACATCAGCCCCTAACGCTGCACTTTGCCCCCTGGAAGCAGGATTCATACCCACAGAAACCTGCTGTTTCCTGCAGTTTGAAACCAATGCCATCCGGAGTTGCTTGTGAAGTGCTTCCAGTGTCACATACGACTCTATAGGAGGTTTTGTCTTTAACTCAACAGCACACCCTTCCGCAGAGGGGAGCCCCCCCCATTTTGTTTTCTTTCCTCGCTGTGCTCAAATCAGCGCATTGAATAAGACGATCCTTCCTCTGCACAGCCAAACAAAACAGAAGAGAAGAAGAACTTGTAAGACGAAAGATAATCACCTGAAGGTAAGTAAAGGGCCGGAGGGCGGGTAGGGGGGGGGGGGGGGGGTCATGGTGATTCTTCAGTTCCACAGATATTCAGCTAGTTCATTAAAATAAACAACAAAGTCACAAAAGCATTTGTCTAAGAATCCCTCCCCTCCAGCTGCCTCCCAGAGAGGCTCTGCCTTGTTGCTGTGGCAACAAACACAAAGTAATATATATTAGGAAGCTTCAAACACACACAAGTAGATACACAACAGGGGGGGGGGTGTGTTTGTGGTTGTGGAGAGATTATCAGAATGCCACGACTTCATTTAGCGGCGCGTGAGGGAAACGGACTGAGGCAGCAACAGGAAGTGGAGACGAAGACGGTGAAGCGGTGGATTTCATCCAGAACGAAGCGGCGAGGAAACAGCGAGGAGTCGAAGTGTGAGACGAGGCGGGAAACACCTGAGTGAGACACATCTGTTGGGATTCTCTCACTCTCTGACACACCTGACGGGTTCAGGAGAAGAGGTGAAAATATTCTACACACCATTCACTACTATTTCATTTTAGTTTACCTGTTGGTTCTATGAGCGAAAGTCAGAGATTCTTTTGTTAAAGTTGCACTCAGCATGATGTTCATTTAGAGTCAAACAGACCATAAAGAGGGGCGGGGCTACACAATGATTGACAGGTCCTGACCTGAGACGTTTACAGCGTCTTTGTGTCCTCCTCAGTCCAGATGAGGTCACTTTATTTCTGCATTTGGAGGCAACACGTTAGTATTCATGATCTTGGGGGGGGGGGGGGGGGGCACGCTGATTGTCCCTTTAACACATGTCGCTCACAACGTCACGCAGCGGCGCTGAGATAATCTGATGAGGACAGAGATCAGGGGAAGGTTTCTCCTCAGGGTTTTTGGTTCCGTGAGGAGATCCAGACAGATGGTTACAGATAACACACACACACACACACGCACACACACACACACACACACGCACACACACAAACCCACACACACACACAGGACTCTCCACAGGAACCACCGTGTTACCTGGAGAGCCCGGCGGGGGATGCCCACCTGACAGTAATGCGTATCGGCAGCAGCCAGCGTGACATGGGCTGCATTAGTGTGTGTGTGTGTGTGTGTGTGTGTGTGTGTGTGTGTGTGCAGAGAGGAGGGGACACACAGCGGGGGAAGTCCAGCATGTGAGGAATGGACCTAATGAACCACTAATTAATCCCAAGACGCTGGTGGGACTTCAACGTGTCGTTTTAAATCATCAGAAACACTGAAACTTCTTCTCCAGTTATTATTTAAGAAAAGACCTTAGATTAAAGATTAAAGAGAACAAAGCTAATCTATAAACAGGAGAACTGTTATTGTTGTTATTGTTATTTACAATTAAGAGAAAACACTGCTGGGGGGGAGGGGGGGTTAGGTCCCAGCATGCAGCGGTTCTACAGGTACGTACGCTAGCATTAGCATATTGATTAACAGGTGCATTAGCATAAGAACGACTAAATAAGAAGAACGTAAAAGAATAGAAGCCCCCCCACCCCCCCTTGACAGCTTCAGCATTGTAACATAAGTTCATCCATGCTGCACACGTCCATTTGGAGAAAGGAGCGTCCCAAAGAGGGAGGCTAGCTGTCATATATATATATTTATATATGACATGTATATATGAGCGTAACCGACCCTTCAAAATAAAACCCTCCACATGGAGTGTCTCCTCACTAGTATACATTAGATTAAGCTTAATCAATATATTAACATACATACATACTATATACATACATACTATATACATACATACTATGAACACGCAAGAATCAATGGTCAAACGATGCTGTAATAACTGTTGATTAGTGTTCTTTTACAAAAAAGAGACTTCCAAAGTATCCAAAGTGCTGCTTTGTTGCACGTAAACAACGTTGTTTTAGCAGAAGAATGAACAGTTGATTCCAGTGATCATTACAGCGTCCCGGGGGAAGCTTCTCATGCTTTTACTTTCATGGCCTTCAAGTCGCTACGAGCCGCGATGTCCACGTCCCTTACGACAGCTCGCTTGCTTTCAGGATAACAATTCCTGGCACGTCGTTTCCTCACAAGGTGGGAGTGAATGAGGATGAGGAAACGATCAATTGTGTACACCAGTGATTGGGAATAAACGCAGAGCGACAGAAGTCTGACCCGCCTGTCTGCGTTGAATACCGAGTATCCGCCTCACTGACGAAAAGATTTAACACAACAAAAAACAAATGATTTTCTGTCTCAGGGAGGAAGGGTTAGGAAGAGGGGTGAGTCAGGGGGAGGAGGGGAGGGAGGGGGGAGCTGAGGCAGCACTCACAACTCCTTAAGCACCAATAAGTGGACAATCAACTGCCAATCAGCGTTAGGCCCCGCCCTAAAGCATCCCCTGCTTTATGGTCTGTTTGACTCTAAATGGACCATCATTCACTAAATGAACATCATGCTGCATTGAAGAAGACTTGAAACTAGAGACTGAGACCATAAACTCATGTTTACAATGTTTACTGAAGGAATAAATCAAGAGAGAAGTAGAGTCATTTCCTCATAGACGTCTATGGGAGCAGAGGAGTCGCCCCCTGCTGGTCACTACACAGAAGTAGAGTCATTTCCTCATAGACGTCTATGGGACCAGAGGAGTCGCCCCCTGCTGGTCACTACACAGAAGTAGAGTCATTTCCTCATAGACGTCTATGGGAGCAGAGGAGTCGCCCCCTGCTGGTCACTACACAGAAGTAGAGTCATTTCCTCATAGACGTCTATGGGAGCAGAGGAGTCGCCCCCTGCTGGTCACTAGAGGGACGTCTGTGTCTTCCATCATAGCCGTGAGCACCCTGCTAGCAAAGCAGGGATTCAACACAACACTATAAAGCCTGTACGGTGTAGGTGAAATAGAGTTAATTGGGAGAATCCAGATGGGTGAGAGTTTGACTTGTAAACGGAGCAGAGGATCGAATAAAAAAACGGTTGTTTTTTCTGTGACTTCACACTCAAAGAATAAATGTGTTTTAAGCATCTTTTCACCACTTGTTTTCCTGCTCTGATTCCCTCCTCCTCTGCGGCCGGTGACAAATGAACCTGAAGCCGACGTGATGTCGGCTTAATGGAAAGGTGAGAAGTGCAGAGCGCCGTAAAGAGGACATTTATTTCAGCCTGGTGGGTGGGACAACAGGTCGCCCCTTATTCAAAGAATAAATAGGCTTTCTTTTCACATTGGAGCTGCTCAGTCACACAACACCTGACAGGAAGTGTTTTCAGCAGCGCGATGACAACTCTCCAACCCCCCCCCCGCCCCCTCCCGCCAAGCAGAGCCAGGTGGAGACTCACCTGTCCAGAGTATGTCCCTTCACAGCTGAACCTGAAGATACCAGAGGTTCAGCCTTCTTAATGTGGAGCCCAATGACGATGGATTCAGATTAATTAAACCCCCTCGTCACCCCCCCAGAGAAAGGATATGGGCTGGAGACCATGCGGATGCAGCAGCTGCGGGGACAGGTGGTCTGCTTGAGGCAGAAGAAGACCACGGGGGCGAGCTCCGGGTACGGCACCACCAACACGCTGGTGGAGCTGCTGTGGCCGTCCTCCTCCTCCTCCTCTTCGTCCTCCTCATCGTCGCCGTCGCACTCCACCACCTCTTCCTCGTCCTCCTCGATCCTCCCTTCCTCCTCTATTTCCTCCTCTTCCTCCTCCTGTTCCTCGCGGTGCGCGGAGGGCCTGCGGGGGGAGGAGGAAGTGATTGCCGCCGCCGTCGATGTGGCGACGCCGGGCCCCTCCTCCTCCTCGCTCGTCATGGCAACGCAGCGCTCTGGGGGGGCAGACAGAGGGGAGGAGTTAGTTAGAATGTACTTAAGAACAAATACTCCAAGACCTTTTTTTTAGATAAACGGTTTATAGACTCAGTTTGAACGGTCGTAGGAGCCTTAAAGGTTTTATGAAAAATAGCAAAACTATTGATACATAAATGTCACTGCGGACATTAAAAGTGACGCTAGAGGTTGACCTGTCAATCAGCGTCAGGCCCCGCCCTGAAGCATCCTCTGCCGCTAAAGAGAACAAAACCAAGATCTTCAAGATCTCAAAGCCGTGAGAGCAGGAGGTCACCTTCTAGTCACGTTCCTGTGGAAGCCCGCGTGGTGCGACATGTGACCAGCTGAGACGATGAGTCCGGCGGCCTCCTGCGATTAAACTGTCGAGGTGATCGAGTGTGTGGGGGGGGGGGAGTGCACCTGGGCATTACAAGGGGAGGCTCCTATTAAATATGCAGGAGCTGGCGATCATTAAGTGAGCTGCTGTGTACTGTGAACGTCTGCACACATTTCAGTGTTAACATTCACTGCTCCTCCTCCGAGGTCTGTGCACCATCAGCCTCCGTGGAACACTACGTGATGGGGGGGTCCGAAGACGCACGCAACCACCAGTGAATTACATCAGACACGACACCCCCCTCCCCCATCCCATGCCCCCCCCGAGATAAAGAACTCTGACCTCTGTGGGTGTGAGAGTTAAAAAGAACAGAACACAGAAACTCCTCAGAACTAAAGTCCACTTGAACACGATCACATCATAATCACGTCCACCGCTGGTTCATCTAAAGACAAAAGTCAAGGAAAGCTCACTTTTCCAGTTTTACTGGCAGCTAGATCCTCTTTTTATGAGTAATGAGCTCTCTCTTCAGCTAACCGCTAGCTTACCGCCAGCTAACCGCGCTGGGAGTGTTTGGATGTGATCTAGATGCTCATTAGTGAGCTCTGGACCACGCTGATGGGCCCAATGGCCTGAGTCACACACACAAATATAGTGGAGACCGGGGTCCTCGTTGGGACGGACCCTCACACCCGCAGCGCCTCGGACCGGCACCAACATGGCTCCCAACGTGAAGACAGTTGTGTACCAGACGAAGAGCACTTTGCGTGCGGCCTCGTTGGATTCCACTGACCCTCCTCCGAGGGGCCGCGTCAGATGATCTGGATCCGTTAGTCTGGATCTGTTAGTCTGCCACCAATGTACCCTGACAGCTGATGTATCCTCCATGTGTGTGTGTGTGTGTGAGTGTGTGTGTGAGTGAGCATTAACGTTTTACAAAACGTACACTCCACTCCCATCGAGAACCCAAACGCTGCACGCCATTGTGCGTCAGTTAGACGTGACTGAAAATTCCCATTTTACAGACACGTCTAACTGATGTAGAAACAACAAAGCAACTTTCTCCTGCGCCGTTAACAATGATTCCATCCGACCGTCCGAGGGGCCGACCCCATCCCTGTCGCGCTCTGACCGTTGTCACGGTAACCAATGTCCAACATGACCATCTGAATGCAAAGTAGGACGAAAAGGGTGCGTTTGAAAATACGTGCGATGCCTACAGGGCGGCGACTGGGAAAAACTGTTGTGCAATAACTCTTTTAATTCTAGAGGAAAGATAAAGACAACGAGGGGAGAGAAGTGGAGACAGCAACTTGTCTCGCAGTAGTAGCAGCCCATGTCCTCTGCTGAGGACACTTCTGTGACGAACATGTCTCTCTCAGTGCGTCCGGTCCGGTTTTCGAGGATTGGCTCGGAGCTTTGAAGGCAAAAAGCCGGTTTGCCAGACGTGGAGGTGCTGACGAGTCTGCAGTTGGCAGGACTTTAGGTGGTTTATGAGTCCATCACAACGCGGATTTACCATTTATGAAGAGCAGGAGCACGACTTAAAAATGAATATCATTTGTTTGAAATGAAAATCAGAAAACTACCGGTTAGGCTGAGAAACTGATGGCAGGCAACATAAAGCTCAGAGGCTCATTCTAAAGCCAATGTGTAAGTGATTTTAAAACCTGCTCTTTAGTGACCACCAGGGGGCGACTCCTCTGGTCCCATAGAAGTCTATGAGAAAATGCCTCTACTTCTCTCTTGAAAACAGTTGAACATCAGTTGAAACTGTTGAAATTTTGTGCTGCAAATGTACCAAGACTGGAAAGTGACATGAAAGTGACATTTCGACATCGAGAAACCGTTAAATCTATTTGGCTTTTACAACAGAGCCCGTTTAATCTGTTTATAATATGTGCAGGTAGCTTTAGAGATGACACTTTCTTAAATTCAGCTCTCCTAAGCCGAGGAAACACCCGGGACTTCGTACGTGACAGCTAACGGAATTAGCCTTTAATTGATGGGAGCGTTATCTCATAAACCCACTGGAGACCATGAAGGAGGCCAACGAGAGTTAGGGCGGAATTAATTTGTGTGGCTGATGGTATTCATCACCATTGTATGAGGAGGAGGAGGAGGGGGGTGAGGGATGGAGGAGAGAGAGAGAGAAACTGAAGCCAGAGCAGGAAGGGTATTAATATTGAAAATAGGGCTCATGCTATTATAACTAAGCATACGCTATCTCATTTAATAATGTGTCATTTAAAATATGTTAGTAATAATAAGTCAAGCAGCTGAAGACTGAAGTCCAATTATTGTGTCTTAGGGAAATTGTTTGGGAAGACCCTTGTGTCCCTGTTTCTGTATTTGACTTAATAAAACTGACCTATTGAAAATATCTGCAAGCTGTTAACTGCAACGTTCTCTCTATTACTTAGCTGTTAGCAGTGGCGCTAACGTTGGTAGCTCGTCTCCTCTTCATCTAAACACTGATCGGTTGGTTTCACCTTCAGAATGTTGAAGGAGAAAACTTTTTGAAATGACTCTCTTTTTGATGGACGTGGTCCATGATTAGATACACAACTATGGTCTGCTTAATATTCGACCAAACCAAGTCCCCTAAACCTCTCAGAGACAATCCACATATTCCTCAACCAACGCCGCCCTGCGAGAGGTTTCACTTTGAGATTAGTCCAGCCGGCGGAGCCAATCCGACCCAAAGGAACGCTCGAGCGCTTCTACGAGAGTCCACATGGCGTCCACATGGCGTCCACATGGTACAGACGGCGTCCTGCAGGAGGGACACGTAGGTACAGACGGCTCAGAGCTCTGTCTTACGTCCTTTCCTTTGCTGGAGACGAGCCGTGCGTCCCCACCTCGGTGGACATGAAGCCGCTCGGTCAGGTTTAGTCTCGTTAAAGATTTACTCGTTCTCTCCGTCCGTCCCACTCAGAGACAAACCTCTTTACAGCCAATCGGTGTCTTTCACAGAATTCCCCTCTGAATATTGACGTTTCTTCTTCACTTGTGTACTCAGTAGATCAACACACACACAGACACACACTGTAACTGTTCCCCCTCTGTGATACATTTGATTCACATCACCATCAGCTTAAAGGAGGACGACTTCTCTCAGTCCGACTCCTGTAACGTCTGAAAGTCCAGATGATGAAATCCATCACATCAGAGAACGGATATGCTAATCTACTCATATTTACAACAGTATTCCCTAATAATATTTGTATTACCCATGGTTTTCTCTCTATTTACATTCACTCCAGTATTCACTATTTCATTCCAGAATAATCATGAAACCCGTCCCGAATTCAAACAAACTTAAACCCGAGCATGGAGGAATAATTTGTAGCAGCAAATGGATATTTGTGTGAAGGATGAGTTTGGTACAATGGCCTCAGCTCTCTTTATGTCTTCTCTAACTAACGGGCTCCTCAGTGAGCCAGATGTTCCACGGCGTACCGGTGCACCAGTCTGCCCTGAGGAGGGAACTAGAGGAAGGGCTTCGAGACTGCAATGAGGAGGAGGAGGAGGAGGAGGAGGAGGAGGAGAAAAAAAGCAGTAGTACCGTTCATTTGAAATATTATGCAGCAAATGTACTGTAATGGGAAAGTGAAATCAAGCACTTTCAAATAACTACATTTAACATTTCGACATGGAGAAACCGTTAAATCTATTTTGCTTTTACAACAGAGCCCATTTAATCTGTTTATAATATGTGCAGGTAGCTTTAGAGATGACACTTTCTTAAATTCAGCTCTCCTAAGCCGAGGAAACACCCGGGACTTCGTACGTGACAGTTAACAGAATTAGCCTTTAATTGATGAGAGCGTTATCTCATAAACCCACTGGAGACCATGAAGGAGGCCAACGAGAGTTAAGGCGGAATTAATTTGTGTGGCTGATGGTATTCATCACCAACAGAGAAGAAAGAGGTGGGAGAAGATCCAAATGAGGGGAAGAAATGTGTCACATGTGGGTGTGGTGAAGAGGTAAATTCATCAGGAAACAAAAAAAAGGAAAGTCTGAGAGTCCAAGATGACGTTGGCTCAGAGGATGTTCCATCTCTGAAAGGGGAAAAGATAAAAGCTGCATCATCTCTCCCGACCAGCAGGGGGCAACTCTTCTGCTCCCATAGACGTCTATGAGGAAATTACTCTACTTCTGTGTAATGACCAGCAGGGGGCGACTCCTCTGCTCCCATAGACGTCTATGAGGAAATGACTGTACTTCTGTGTAGTGACCAGCAGGGGGCGACTCCTCTGCTCCCATAGACGTCTATGAGGAAATGACTCTACTTCTGTGTAGTGACCAGCAGGGGGCGACTCCTCTGCTCCCATAGACGTCTATGAGGAAATGACTCTACTTCTGTGTAGTGACCAGCACGGGGCGACTCCTCTGCTCCCATAGACGTCTATGAGGAAATGACTCTACTTCTGTGTAGTGACCAGCAGGGGGCGACTCCTCTGCTCCCATAGACGTCTATGAGGAAATGACTCTACTTCTGTGTAGTGACCAGCAGGGGGCGACTCCTCTGCTCCCATAGACGTCTATGAGGAAATGACTCTACTTCTGTGTAGTGACCAGCAGGGGGCGACTCCTCTGCTCCCATAGACGTCTATGAGGAAATGACTCTACTTCTGTGTAGTGACCAGCAGGGGGCGACTCCTCTGCTTCCATAGACGTCTATGAGGAAATGACTCTACTTCTGTGTAATGACCAGCAGGGGGCGACTCCTCTGCTCCCATAGACGTCTATGAGGAAATGACTACTTCTGTGTAGTGACCAGCAGGGGGCAACTCCTCTGCTCCCATAGACGTCTATGAGGAAATGACTCTACTTCTGTGTAGTGACCAGCAGGGGGCGACTCCTCTGCTCCCATAGACGTCTATGAGGAAATGACTCTACTTCTGTGTAGTGACCAGCAGGGGGCGACTCCTCTGCTCCCATAGACGTCTATGAGGAAATGACTCTACTTCTGTGTAGTGACCAGCAGGGGGCAACTCAAGGCTGATGACACAAAGACGCACACTTCCTGTGAATCAGCGCTGCTTGGCACCACCAGAGCGCCAGGATCTACGGCTGATGGAGAAAGAATCAGCTGTAGAAAGGATGCTGGGATCCTCAGGTGGGAAGTGAACACACGCAGCCCAGTTAGTGCGAGTCTGCCTGAGAGGAGAGCAGTGCATCCTGGGAGTTTGTGTCGGGGCAACCTGCTCCCTTCGCTCTCTGAGGATGCCACAGTTCAAGATATTCCCTCCGGCGTTGGGAACAAAGAGGCGAGTCTGGTTTTTATTTGATTTATTCTGCACTGAAAAACACACGAGGTGAAAACATCCTGCTCGCGATTCCAAACATTTTCATGGTCTCTCTTTTTTTATTAAACAGAGAGTGATTAGTGTCAGCAAGAGAAAAGAAAATAACTGATTTGTTCCCTCAAATGGATCATTTCAACTCTCCAAGCCTTTAATTTTCTCCCCTGATGTAATAACTGTAGTGCTCTGTAATTACATCCCATTAAGTTATTGTAGAGGTTGGAGCTGGATTCAAGGGGTTGCTGCTCGGGGGGGGGGGGGGGTTGCTGGAGACTTTCAGCTCTCAGCAGCTATGAAGGGACAAAGAAACCAAACGGAATCCCCGGTCACGTGACCCAGAACGATGTGAATCTACCGTGTGATGATGCTGGTGTGACGTTCACCAGGAGCAGAGACTTCATTGGACGTAATCATTGTGATGTCACTCGCTGAGTTGTGCATCAAGTTTGGCGATTTCGCTGTTGCCATCTTGTTTTTACAAAACCAGTGGACAGGAAGTGACCATTTAAGGACTGAGGAGGACGTACATAGCCCCGCCTCTAAAGCAAAGCATCCCCTGCCTTGTGGTCTGTTTGTCTCTAAATGGACCATAATCTACGAAATGAAACATTGTGGTTCATCCACAAAATGAGTGTCAACAGGATTATTATTATTATTATTGTTATGGAGGAAGTCAACACTTATTGGGTGAAAAATATGTTGAACTGGACAAAGCAGAATAAATGAGTGAATAAATCAAATGGGACACTTTTATTACTTTTATGTGGATCGCTTCGTATTTTAATGGGATGCAAATGGTTTCCAGATGATCTTTGTCTTTTCAATGTGTCTTGTTTTCTGGGTCATGGACTCATTTAACACCTTTAACTAAGGTACATAAGGAATGGAATTATTATTCTTATTTGCATCTCCCCCAGCTATGGAAACAAAACTGTAATTCTGTCAAAAGAATTGTACAGCGCCGTTGTGCACAGATTTATTGTGTCTTTGGTTCACTATTAACCTTCTGGGTGTAAATGGAGGTATTAGGAGCCTGCAATGACAATCAGGGGACATTCAATAAAAACATTGCAGATGATGGTAATGTTTATTCATCGACATGAGGACAACTGAATGCAATTTACTACTTTATCATTTTAAATGGGTTTTACAATGCAAATGAATGTAAAACACTTTGCAACATGAGGTCCAGTATCCTGAAGAAAGGTTTTAGCTGCAAACAATCAGGCTCCATAATAGCTGCAAAATGTATTACTTACTTATATTGATCTATTGTTATTTATTCATTTCAATTACTACCTTTTAAATGTGGTTCCGTCTGTTGGGCTGGATGAAGACACCTCCTGTACTTTGGGAACCACTGATCCATGACATCATCACGAGGTTCCTTCTATCAGCTGGTTTATTACGGCTGTGATGCAATTGATGTTTTCTGAGTGGAGCTCGGTGCTAGGCTACGCTAACGCTGTAGCGCCTCCACCCCCCCTCAAAGTAAGGTGACGTAGGCATAAACGTGACCATTGGTGCACATACATTAACACACATTCTCACCTTCTGTCGCGCAAAACAGACGGAAACGAGAAGAAGACAAAAGAACCTGTGTCCCCACCGTCCTCAGCTGTGACCAATGACAGCACGAATGGCATCATAACCCCCCCCCCCCCCCCCAACGCACCAACACAACGGGGTAGGAGCATCAGCAATGGAAGGGATGAGCATGGGAGGGGGGGGTCAGAGGGCAACGTGGACGTGATGTGAGGAATGTGAAGAGAGAGAGAGGGAGGCGGGGGCGTTGGGTGCTGATGGAGGAGGGGAGGGTGCGTGGGGGTGATGTGACAGATACCTCGTGAGTAACGGAGGCCCGAGGCTGAATGGCTCCTCACTAGAACCACTGTGTGTGTGTGTGTGTGTGTGTGTGTGTGTGTGTGTGTGTGTGTGTGTGTGTGTGTGTGTGTGTGTGTGTGTGTGTGTGTGTGTCTGAATTACAGCACAACAGACTGTATACATGCAGAGAACCAGAGAGGATAAGTGAAGAAGAGGAAGATGAAGAGGGCCAAACAACTGGGAGGAGATGAAGAGGCGTCGCAAGAAGAGGAAATGAGGAAGATGAGGCTGACGGGGGGGGGCAGGTGAGCAGAGGGGAGGGGAACAACAGGAAGTACGACTGTAGGAAGCCCGTTGGGGGGGGGGGCAATTAGTAAGGAAGGGAAGTGAGCCCCCCAGAAAACTCCCTCCCTCCTGTTTATTGAACGCACTCAGTTTTCTGTGCAAAGAGAGCAGCGTAGACGACTACACACACACACACATGCACACACACATGCACACACACATGCACACACACACACACCCACATGCACACACACACATGCACACACGCACACTCAAACCCACTCACATGCAGCGCTATAATCGGCTACATCCCTTTATATTAGGCTCTGTCAGGACTTTGCGCCCCCAAAGCCCACATGTAGGCAACATGCAACACACACACACAACGCTCCAATGGTGTAACATGCTGCTTCTATGCAAGTGAGTTGCACACCCACTCCAGAGCATGGAGGTAAAGAGGGGGGGGGGGCTGAAGAAGCACCACCACAGAGGCAGGGAGAGAAAGGGAGAAGACCATTTTCTCTCGTTTTCAACCAGCGATGCTAAATTCTGACTTCCGATGACTGCGTGGAAGGAATGTTCGGCCTTTGACTCGTTGACTGAAGTTACAACTTCAACACAAGGAACAACACGTCCGAGCCTTAGTGAAGTTACAGAGGCAGATGTAGCATGCAGCCACTGTGTTAAAGCTGCATTCTCTGCACTATCCACCAGGGGGCGACTCCTCTGGTCCTATAGAAGTCTATGAGAAAATGACTCTACTTCTCCCTGGTGACCACCAGGGGGCGACTCCTCTGGTCCTAGAGAAGACTGTACACTTGATGCATAAAATACAAGATTGATACCAAGATGGCGACGTTGCAAAAGTTATAGTGTCATGGTGTGCATTTATTCTAAATGCACACCACCAGTAGCTCCACTAGTGCGGAGGCAGATTTGACGGCCTCACAGCAGGAAGCTCCTTCCTGGTGTGCACTTGTTCGTGTTTTCCTTTCGGGCTTTGGAGGTTTCCTGGACCGCGGAAGTCTTGTTTTCCATTAATTTTCTGGAGACTTAAGGCGTCAAACCAGCGTGTTTGATGCAGGTGAAAAAAAAATGAATGAAATGTCGGCTGGTTCCCGCCTGGAACTCAGAACGCTTACGCTCCTCCCATCTGCAGCCTCCCCCCCCGCTCATCACCATTAAGCCGAGCGACGGCGCTTAAGAGGTACGACGTGTAAACAGACAGGGAACATTACCCTGAATGTGTGAGAGTATATTACTAGTATATTAATAGTATTGCTGTGAAAACTCTACAATGTTATTATTTTGACACATTTACTGTAAATTACTGTCACTCAGAAGAAGCACTGTGCGGTAAACTTATATTTAAAAAGCATAAAATACTACCAAGATCTGGATAGCAGCAACACCTTTTCTGCAAGGAGTCATTTAAAAAATGCATTTCCTAAATGCTTCTCGATATTGAATGTAACTTAGACATCACATGATATCACCGCTGCTTCGATTTTATCGGACATGTTTGAACGAGAAGATGCCAATACACACTTGTCCAGTAAATGGTAATAGAATGAAATAGTTAAACCTTGAAGGTTAAGACCCATGCAGTGCTGTGAGGTACACGGGTTCAATACCTGCGGATTACTAATTATCATCACATGTTGGCATCTCATTGGCGGTGATTCACTCCTCGATGAACATGGATCGGTTCTTTAGGATGTAGACAAACTCTGAGTCACCGGTCCCTTACAGTCTAAATCCCCCACAATGCAAAGCGCACACTCGATATTGTTATCAGACATGTAGAGGTCATGAGTCCTCCTGTAGAGGTCATGCAGAGAGGCTGTGATGATTCAGCGTTAGACTCCCTGCTGTGAGTCATTCTGGGAGAAAAGGTTCAGAGCTTTACGGAGTCTCAAAATCCGGCAACAAACTGAATGAACAAAGAAAAGCCCGAGACGATAACAAGACTGAGGAGAAGTAACCAATAAGAGACACGGGAGAGGACGATGGAGATGAGGTTTTGGTTTCCATCTTCCATCAGGTAGAGAATGAAGCTTTGAGATACGTTCAGGTTTTGGGGTTGAAACCAATGATCTCGAGGTGGGGATTCCTTTTAGCTCCGGCTTTGGTCCCCACCGACTCCCAGCGACTCTGAGCAGGAACCCGCTGCAAAGCTCAGCCGAGTCCAGAGCAGCTGCAGATGCGGCTGATAATTCTCTTGGAAA
Organism: Pungitius pungitius; assembly: GCF_949316345.1. Taxonomy (NCBI): domain Eukaryota; kingdom Metazoa; phylum Chordata; class Actinopteri; order Perciformes; family Gasterosteidae; genus Pungitius; species Pungitius pungitius. The sequence continues at coordinate 21,093,238 of NC_084908.1, forward strand.
GGAATAATTCGTAGACGTTGTTATTAAGTCGGAGTAGTGAGCCATTATGCTGAATTTAATTTCTGTTCCGCTCCCTCGCCGGGTGCATCTGTGGCTCTTTGTCTGCAGCGGAACTTCATTTTCTCTTTGATTTACTCGCCCTTCAGAAGCCCGTCTTCTATCAGCAACAGTCCACTTAGACACGTATGCTACAGCTTCCTTCAGGGTCAGGAACCTTCTTTTCTTTCTTGACTTCAATAAAAAGGGATTTAGATTAGCAGTAGCTCTGTGTTACTAGAATTCATCCATCCGGTGGAAATTAAACTTTTGGGCTCATTCTTTAGTTTTGATGCTTGAGGGAGGGGCTACACACTGATTGACAGGTCGCCATCAACGTAGATGATTCTCAATCCACAAAGGGTCTCCTCACATTTAACAAAAGGGGAAGTGTGAACCATACGAAGAATTTAGTTTAGGAGCCAAACAAAATGGAATTTATCTGTAACTTGATCACACAGCTTTGCTTCATCAAAACTCCCTAAATAGCTACTGAAGTATTGTTTGTACAGTCCACAATAATACATGCAACCACTTGTTTATGCCTTTGATCACATTTATTTAATCATCTCCGTGCCGGATTATTTTTAGAGCAGTTTCTGGCGACGTTTGGTTCCTTTGGACGACACTGGAAATAAAATGTAGTTTCCTTTGCCAGCGTGCGATGAGAGGAGGTGGATGGAAGGAACAGATGGAGGTTACTGGAAGAACAAACCAACAATAATGTTTAAAAAAAGAGAACGAAGTGAAACACCTGATGGATTCTCACACTTTGTTCTTTATTGATGAGGCTTTCTTCTGCTCAGTGACGTTTGTCCGAGGTTTAATCAGCCGGCGAGTGTGATGAGATGAAGTGCCCCCCACCCTGAATGCATGGAGACATGTGGAGGCTTTAAAAATTCAACCAAAATTCCACTTTTAGATCCCCGATCGGGTCTTTCCATTGATGATCAATACCAACGGATATTAATAGCAGCGGGTCTACGATGTTCATTATTAAACTCCAAATGCTACATGTTGTACATTCACGTTGTTTTAGTCATTCAGTGTGTTTCAAAAGATAAGGAAATAAAAATCTTTAGTTTTTATTGATTAAAACAATGTGTCATAAACTGCGTCGGCGCAGTAAAACCACACAACAGCGTAGAATAAACGTAAAGTCACTGAAATGCACCAACGTCACATAAACATTCATGGAATCTTTGCTGACTGGGCCTATTCATGGTCCTATTTGTTCATGGTCCTATTTGTTCATGGTCCTATTTATTCACAGTCCTATTTGTGTAGTTTGAGGACAGACGGTGGGGGTCCGGAAGCTTCTTTAGTACCTTCGTGACCTCAGGCGGGGACCCAGCAGAGCTGCACGAGGACTGTTCCTCTGACTGGATGTGCAGGTGAGGGGACGCAACTGCTTCATGGTTCAGAGGCAGAAATAACCAGATGCGGCGTGCCAGGCCCGGTGGGTGGATTCGGTTTGCTCTCTTCAGGGAGAGGACGGGAAAAAAATAGATTTTGGAGGGACACAAATCAGATAAAAACAACAACGCAAAATAAAACCTCAAACAAGCCGAGTGTCTCTACTGTCCTTCCCTTCACTGCTGCCTTGTTTCCTCTGTCCTATCTCGCTGCTTTGCTTCAATTATCAGCTGCTGCTGCCAAACAGGTGTGGACACACACACACACACACACACACACACACACACACACAGCATGCAGTCATGTGCTTCTATAAAACATAAACAATGGGAGACACCAGCAGATATGACAATGAGACACACACACACACACACACACACACACACAAACAGAAGTGGTGGGAGCGTAAAACAATGGCGGCGATATTGCAGGCTGGTGGCGAATGAGAGCGGGGGCGAGCGAGGATTAATTACAGATATGAGGGAAGAGGAAGGACGAGAACATGTGAGGGGAGGGGGGGGAGATCTGATATTTCGGAAGCCGCATGTGTGATGGTCGCTCAGGGGACGAAGACGGGGGACGCAGATTAAACGTGATTCACTCTAGAAGGTGCAACAACAATGAGATCAACGGCTGGAAGTGGTTCTTCAAGTTAAATGCTCATTTCAGACTCTCAGAGGAGGAGAATTCTAACTCAAGAGATGATTCAAATAAATGAAAACGTGACGTTAAAAACCCTCCAAAAAAGTTCATCTGTAGTTTCAAGTCCTCTTCAACGCAGCGTGGTGTTCATTCAGTGAACAGAGCATAGGGGCGGGGCTACAAAGAGATTGACAGGTCTCTACTCCATCAGGAAGACGATAACGTGTGTAACCAATGAAGAGTCACAAGGCATCAGATGGAAGAACAAAACGTCAGAAGATGATCCAGTTCGTTTCGGCTCTCTGGTGATGCTTCGAATTCAAAAGCACGACACCGTTCACTGGGACACGCAAAGCACATGTGAAAAACACACGGCAACATGTGGGAACGTAAGAGAGACGTCACTGACAAGTGACCCGACTGCACGGCATCCATTATGGAACCAATCAGGCTCCAGAGGGACACACACGCAGGTCCAATCAATACGGCTGATTAATGTGTGTGTGATTAGATGCCTCCTGGGACCCCACATGTCAGCCCTTCACTTCCTCTAATCACACACTCACACACACACACACACACACACACACACACACACACACACACACACCTTACATTCATTCCAACCCGAATGTCTGGACTTCAGTTTTACTCTCTGAACCGAGCCGACACAAAAGTGACCCTGAAAACATGAGTCATGTGACTCGAAAAGACCGTAGTTAGTATTGTTTATAGTTTGTTATTGTTTACGTGTGTGTGTGTGTGTGTGTATGACGGGCGGCTCGAGAGGGAAAGCTTAAAAAAAGACGTATGCTCTTCTTTATTTTACCACCGTAGCTTGTGGTCCTGAATGAATCATCTGCTCTGAGTTTACTCATCAGAGATGAATTAATAACTCAAAGTGACTCAAAACTACACCGTGGCACAACATTTTGGGGTTTTTAAAACTACTAAACATCCGTTGTATCGTGTACACAGCCCTCCTCTGAACATAGAGTTCCTTTGGCACCATTTTCCATTTCAACCCTTTCTCTCTAAGTGAAAAGAGCCGAGTCTGAACAATCTTTCATTCACTAGTGCTCTTGATATCGTTTTAGAAAAGGAACATTTATAACATTTAGTCTCCGTCTAAAGACATATGGAGGGGAATTATTTGGTTTCGATGTTTGTTTCCACCTGTGTCCAATCACCTGCACCCCCCCCCCTGTGTATATAAGCCCTGTGTGTCTCCTGTCCCTGGTCACGTCATGTTGTGCTCGTCCACATGTCGGCAGAGTCATCGTGTCCTCTGTTTTTTTCCCTTGATGGTTTTTGATTTTTGGAATTTCGAGTTCTGTATTTATTAAAAGGTCGTTTCCATTTAAACTCCTGGTTTGAGTCCTTTCTCTGCCCGCACCCACCAGTCCTGACATATTCCCTGAATTCCAATTAACTAATATACACTTGCAGAAACACTGTAAACTGCTGTTAACGGTTAACATATTGTTCATAGTTAGAAGTCTATAAGTTCAAAGCTGTAGTGTCCGGTGAAGTGGCCTCTCTCGATGCTACAATTAGCTATTGTACTGTAGCTAATGTTGCTAATGTATTTACGTTACGTTAGCATGTCATCCTCATCATCTTCCCTCCTCAGAACCAGATTGTCCTTCCTGAATCTGCTTGATTGAAATATTTAATTGTAAGAAAAGATACCCAAGTGGTCCAAAGAGGTTCCTGGTTCCCTTCTGCTAATCCTTGACTTAGAGACCACTGTTCAGTAGAACCATTGTCGTAACGGCTGAGCTCCGTGGAGCAGACACCCCCCCCCCCCCCGACTTCAGGCCAGCGTCAGCTAAATAACATGTAATGTAATTTAAGATAAAACCTGCAGTCCTCCTCCCACCAATTAGGAATCTCTCGGGGGGGGGGGGGTTGCTCCAGCAGCCTCGTGGTTACAAACTCACTGGTCAAACTGAAAGGCTACAGAACGCAAGGCCAGCTGACGAGTACCATCAATCCATACCTCAATCCATATACCCATCTATCCATCCATCTATCTATCCATACATCCATCCATCTATATATCCATATATATATCCATACATCCATCCATCCATCTATCCATCCATACATCCATACATGCATATAGCCATCTATCCATCATTTATCCATCCATCCATCTATCAGTCTGTCCCATCCATTTATATATCAGTCTATCCATCCATCTATTTAAATAGACATCCATATATAGATATAATTATATATATATATCCATTGTCTATCTATCCAAATATCCATCCATCATGCATCCATCCCTCTAATTATCCGTGTATCACCTCCAAGCAAAGACTGCTGTCCATCACATGCGTCATCAGATAAAGTTGTGTTAACCTTTTCACTGTATGAACATTAAAGGAATCTAAAGGTAACGGAGAGGCAGCACGTTACTCCACACCAGCACGGTGAGCGCCACCTGTTGGCTGTTTGCTCGCTTTACTCCAGAAAAATCTCTACTGACGGGAGAGAAAATATTTACCAAAAATAACCAGGGAATTAATGCAGACTTAAGCCCCAAAAAGGAGGGGGGGGGGCGCAGAGAGAGAGAGTAACAGAGGAGGAGGATGAGGAGGAGGAAGAGGAGGAGGAGGAGTGGGAGTCTGCCGACCTGTGACCCAGAGCGATGGAGAGAAAATAGAAATTCCTTCCCCCGTTTGGACCTTCAGGGGCGTCACATAATTAAAAAACATTATAGATGACTTTTTGCTTCAATACAGACAGGCTGGAAGCCCCAAAGACCCTCACGTGCACAATAAAGCATGTGCATACTAGGAGCTCGCAGCTGAATATGTTCTTTGGCGTGAAGCCGTGAAGCTCGATGTGGTGGAACAGAGACCAGAGAAGGTTCTGAGAAGTGAGAACCTTCTGCATGTGAACATTTCAAACCATGAGATAAGAACAGCAACACATGTTCTTTTACCTTTTCAGACATGAAACAAGAGCGCGTCGGGCTTGCCGGAGAAGAAGAAGAAGAATCCCGGTAATCCGTGAGCGACTTGTCCCCCGCGCGCTGAACTCCGCAGCTTCCGGTGTGGCACCGGAGGGATCTCCTCTCAAACCCGGAGCAAACATCCGGGGATCAGCCTCCCCGGGATGGACGTCTCCCCGTCACACATTTCTGGTTCCTCTCGGAAGGAAGCAAGTGGCTGGAGAGGAGGATCCGCGCGCGCATCGGCACCGGGTCCGACGGTGCGCCTCCGGGAAGCCACGTGACCGCCGCGTGCGCACTTCCCTCTTTAAATCCCTCTCTCCGGTAGTGGTGAGAAGCCCAGAAACTGTATCCAAGTTGCGCACGGGGTTAATCTCTCCATCGGGGCAAGCTGACGCACTGCGCCCCCCCCCCCCCCCCACACTTACCTCCTCGTCCCCGGAGACTGGAGAGGTCACCGCGCGCACGTTGTCCTCGCATGTAAGAATTGAACAGAATCTTGGACGGAGTTTATCGAGGCAGACATGCAGAAAAGTCCCCCCCCCCCTCCACCCGCCCCTACTCTTCAGACCCCCCACGCAAGGTCCCCCCAAACGGAGGAATGGGAGGCGCAGCAGGTAAACTGAAGGAACCGAGAGAGGCTTCACCTGCCGGCCGCTCGGTCTGCGGGTCCCCGGAGAGGAGGGGGGGGCAGCTGCTGCGTGAGCCTTTACGCAACCAAAAGTGTGTGTGTGTGGGGGGGGGGGGGGACTTCTCTCACCTGAGAAATATCACAATCGATACGCACGTTGCGATGGAGTGATCATCTTCACGATGGGGGGGTGGTTATGTTGGAGTCCTACCCGGCTCCTCCTGCCCCCCCTCACTTACTCAACCCAGCTGCTGGACCCCCACCTGTCCCCTATTGTCCCCCTTCACACACCTGCGGGGTCCCACCTGTCCCATCCTGCAATTTACACGATTGAAAATGTACAGCTCAAAACGCAAAATATATTGAGATACTAAGACGACCCCCCCCCCCCCCCCTCCCAAAAGAAGAGCAGGGACGGAAAATTTGTTCCAGATCTCAGTTCTGGTGATGATGGAATATTTAGCTCAATATGTCAATATGTCCTCTGAGTGCCAATCAGCTGATGTTTTATTCATCCCGCCCCCCCCACGTGTCCATCCTTAATCTGAGCACATGATGAGATGTGACCCCCCCTTGAATTCTGAACAGCGTCATCGGACCACTGTTGGCGATATTTACTTCCCCCGTTGGCTTCAAGCATCAGTTGGCCCAGGAGCAGCCTCCTCCTCCTCCTCCTCCTCCTCCTCCTCCTCCTCTTCACCAATTGCTGCTGCTGCTCCCATGAAGCCAATGTTTGAGGCGCCGGGAACTCGCAGTAACCACTTAAAAGGTTTGTTTTAGTCATGTGACCTGCTGGTTTCTCTGCATTATGTCCTTCTTTAATGAGCACATGACTTCATCAGGGACCCCACGTCCAGCCCCCCCCCCCCTTCAGACTCACAGTACTACTACAAAAAGACACACAGCACTACTACACTAAGACTCACAGTACTACACAATAAGACTCACTGTACTACTACACTAAGACTCACAGTACTACTGCAATAATATATATATATATTATAGTATATAGGCAGCAGAGGACAAACTGCTGAGATCTTTTTTATGAAAATTGTGTTTTATCAGCTTTAATCAGCTCTTACATGTGACACATGTGATACATTCTACATGTGATACTACATGTGATACATGTTACATGTGATACTACATGTGATACATGTTACATGTGATACTACATGTGATACATGTTACATGTGATACTACATGTGATACATTCTACATGTGATACTACATGTGATACATGTTACATGTGATACTACATGTGATACATACTACATGTGATACTACATGTGATACATGTTGCATGTTATACATGTGATACATACTACATGTGATACTACATGTGATACATACTACATGTGATACTACATGTGATACATACTACATGTGATACTACATGTGATACATTCTACATATGATACTACATGTGATACATGTTACATGTGATACTACATGTGATACATACTACATGTGATACTACATGTGATACATACTACATGTGATACTACATGTGATACATGTTACATGTGATACTACATGTGATACATACTACATGTGATACTACATGTGATACATACTACATGTGATACTACATGTGATACATGTTGCATGTTATACATGTGATACATACTACATGTGATACATACTACATGTGATACATACTACATGTGATACTACATGTGATACATGTTGCATGTTATACATGTGATACCAGCAAACCACCCAGCTGTTAATTCAACAGGTGATTTTCACTTCATTAACATCTCATGTTTTCATTCGAAAAGATGTTGTCATTTAAACATTACAATAAAGTTTATAACTGTGTTCAGAGTCATGTTGATGGTGAAGTTTGAACTCCTCTGTGAGCGTAAACAAAGCTTCACTTCATGCTGTAAAGTGTCCTCCGTTTCCATCTGGAAGCTCCGCCTGTGATGAACCTGCAGTGACACACACACACACACACACACACAGGTCAAGCAGCCTCCAAGACGCATGCAGGGGGGGGGGGGGGGGACACGGTGTAAAGAAGGTCAATCTTCAAAGATGGCGTCTTCACAAAGTGTGGATGGATCCTCACGTCATCCTCATGTGCCTTAAGGGTGATGTCATGAAATCCTAAAGGAGAGGAAACACAACGAGGCCTTTAAAGCACTGCGGCCTACGCTGCCTTCAGGGCACCATGATTGAGTTGTAAATCTGAACATTTATGGACACGACACCGTGAGAATTCTGATTCTCAGCGAGCGATATCATTACTCCTCATTTCTGGGCTTTAGGGACAACACTCGGTTAGTTGTTCCTACGCCTCCGTCCTTCCACCTCTGTTCTTCTCTTCAATCTGAAGGTTGTTACCCCCCAAAAAGCATGAGGGCTGTTTGCAGTGGTTCATGGCGTCGTAGGAGGAGATATCCAGGATGTGAAAACTGGTCCGAGAGGAAATGAATCATTCATGAATGGTTGGTCATCCAGGTGTGATGTCACACGGGTCCACGGGTTTGCCCTCACATCTTCGGTAGCAGTTAGCACAGCTGCACCGCGCCCCAGAGGATTGTGGGTATTGAAGTGTTCACAGCAGCTTCTGCTTTGCTGCTGCAGAGGAGAAGACTTCCCTCTTTCCCTTGCCCCCACAGGCCCGTTCTCCCCCTCCCTCTCCTCCCCCTCTGCTCCCTCAGTGCAGCCTGAAGCGAAGGAGGCTGAGCGCCCCCCCCCCCCCCCCCCCTGACATTTAGCAGCCTGCAGTGCGGCAGTCCAGAGCGAGGTCGAGGATGGAAGTCAGGAAGCAGGAGAAGAACAACTGCAACAACTTCTTCTTAAAAACAGACTTGATTTACTTTCATTTATTGGTTTTAATTGTTAATAAAGAAGGGAAAGCACCACATTTAAATCATGATGGATATATGATTAAAATATTCTAATAGTCACACATACTTTTTTGTTATGGCATCAAACTAAAAACGTCTACCGTGTGTGTGTGTGCGTGTGTGTGTGTGTGTGTGTGTGTGCGTGTGTGTGTGCGTGTGTGTGTGTGTGTGTGTGTGTGTGTGTGTGTGTGTGTGTGTGTGCGTGTGTGTGTGTGTGTGTGCGTGTGTGTCTCCACAGTCTGCGGCGCTCTACTGCCCCCTGCTGGTCAGTCTTCTCTGCGTTATATTTGCCCCTCGTGCTGTTTGATCAACGTCTCGATCACATCAGATTGATAATCCATCATCTCTTTGATCTCCTAATGAGGGAAATTTAACCTGGAAACTAAACACAATCCATGTTTTTGTAATAGTGACCTTACATCCACTTTGGGAGCTGTTGCCATAGTGACACTGGTACAACTTTATATTGTTGGTGGGTTTAGTAAAGAAATTATTGTTTGTGCCGTTTCACAAGAAGCAACATAGTTTTCAATAGGAAGCAGAACGTGGATGTACAGTGAATGACGTCACTGATGATGTCACTTCCTCACTGTGAGTGCAGGTCAAAGTGGAGGGAAAGGGACTCTTCTGTTAGATGTTGAGAGGTGTTTTACATACAGTATAGTGTAAGTTTGAACATGTCCCCTTGTGGGTGGATGTGTGTCGCCCCCTGGTGGCAGGCTGTGGTAGCGCTCGAAAACCCCCCCCACCCCCCCCATGTGATGGGTAAAGTCACGTTTACAGTCTAATGTATCCGTTCATCATGTATGATGTTGGGGTTTATGAACACATCATCATCAGAAAGTAAGAGCGTGTCCACTTCCTGTGGACCCGAGGCTCTTTGAAGTCACAGAAATAGTCCCTGAGAGTTCACTCCTCATCAGGTAGAAACCCGTCAACGTGTGAATACGTTAAACGAGGAAGTGTTCCATTAGGGTTAGAAACGTCTAAAGGAAATAATTCATTTCATTACATGTCGAATAAAATCAGTTACTTGACTTCTAACTTTAACGTTTGTTCACATCTCTTCACCTTCGTCTATGTGAGAGCGAGCGGTCATCGGCGACAGGAAGTGAGTGCCAGAGCTTCCTGTGAGCCGACAGCTCGTCACTTCTCAGCGAGGGCTGCAGGGACGAGCTTGTTGTCTACGTGGTGAGGGCCAGTCTCCTCCTCCTCCTCCTCCTCCTCCTCCTCCTCCTCCTCCTCCTCCTCCTCCTGCTCCTCCTCCTCCCAGTCGGAGCTTTCCTCCCTCTTGCCCTCCCTGTGGAAGCTGCTCACATCCTCCTCTCACCAGATGTGCATGAAGGAGCGTCCTCTGTGCTGATGTTCATCTCACCGGCGACATCTGGACGCGGAGACGTTTGAGGAGTCCCACCTGCACTCCAGCGTGTTCCGAGGAGGCTCCTGGAACTCCTTCTCTCAGCGCCGTCGCCATGGAGGCTACGGCCAAGTTCGACTACGAAGCCTCGGCCGCAGATGAGCTGAGCTTCAGAAAGGGAGAGCTGCTGGTGGTGAGACCACGCGCACACACACACACACACACACACACACACACGCACACACAGTTATGAATAGCTCTGTGTGTGAGAGGCCTGCAGAGACAGATTTACATGTTCCTTTTAAATAACTGTACGCTACGCTGCAGGAACAACAGTATTTGCATTATGAAAATGTTTTATGAAACAGTATTTTGCTGCAGAAAGTTTCATTTAAATGTTGCACGTACTTTCCTCCTCGTGACAGACGTGATACAAAAAGTTCATTCTGCAGCGATACCCCCCCCCTCACCCTTTCACTCAGGAGCTGACACGCGTGTAGGAATGAAACCAAGGTGACCTTCAACGTTTCTCATGCACTTGTGTCAGATCCTGCAGTTCTCCGGGGATTGGTTCAAGGCCCAGCACGGCAGACGTGAGGGGCTCGTGCCCAAGAACTTCATCAGCATTCACCTGCCCAGGTACCCCCCCCAAGGAGACCAGTCCATAGTCTGTGTCATTACTGGTGTTCTTATGTGCTCCAGTGAGATATAAATATATAGATAAACTGTATTCTAATCTATAAGAGAACACCGATGAGAAGAAGTCATTTGTTGTGAAACCCATGGAGGAGAGCGGCGGCTAGCTGTGCTATGCTAACGCTGGCGCCCTGGTCTGGCCTGCAGCTGGTACCAGGAGGACTCGAGCCGCCGGGACGCCCGGGACCAGCTGATGGAGAAACCCGAGGGCTCCTTCCTCATCCGGAGGAGCAAGGACGCCGCTCAGGGAAACTTCTCCATCTCCGTCAGGTGAGCAGCACGGATCAGGACCTGGTTACTCTGGAACCAGGTCCTTCTCACACGCTCGCACATCAGATGACGTCACACCCATGTTAGCTCGATAGGTAGCAGGACAAGCTAACAGCTGAGCCAGGACACATGGAGACACTTACATCGAGTCATGTTGCTTTACTTTAGTAAGATTTAATGAATAAAAACTCTTTCAGCTTGTAGTGACTGTTGTGAAGGAGAAGCGATGTGTGAGTGCACACCATGAATAAAAATGAATGTGTGTGTGTGTCTGCAGATGTGAGGCAGATGTGCAGCACTTCAAGGTGCTGCGGGACAGCAGGGGGCGATATTACCTCTGGATGGAGAAGTTCCCGTCTCTCAACCAGCTGGTGGAATATTACAAATACACCTCCATCTCCAAAAAGAGCCCCATATTCCTCAAAGAGGAGAAGCAACAAAAACAACAACAACAACCACGACAACAACGACAACAACCACAACAACAACAACCACGACAACCACAACAACCACGACAACCACAACAACAACAACAACAACAACCACGACAACCACAACAACAACAACAACAACAACCACAACAACCACAACAACAACAACCACAGGCAAGTGTCGGGCTCTACCTGTTCATTTTAAAAATAGGACGCATGTATATATATATATATATATATATGTATATATATATATTATTTACATATACACATCACATGCATATGAATGAAGCTAAAAGACTAAAAAGTTAAATTTATATAAAAGTGAACCTGTGTGTGTTTCTGTCTCAGAGTCGTCGAGGCTCGGGCAGCTTACCCCGCCCCACGCCTCCCCCACCCTCCAACAGCCCCCCCACACCTCGACAGGTACGCAGCACCTGGGGGAGGGTCTGTTCTTTAGAGACCCCCCCCCCAAGGAGAGGCTTTCAGTCAGCATTGATGTCATCTTAGTGGAGGATCATTAAGGTTCAGAGGAGTGACATCATCTTCATGCTGGACTCGCTGCGACGGACACAAAGTGTGAGAGACGAATGAGCGTTGCATTGTGGGTCTTTGTGATGTCTCATCCCCTTCCTCCTCCTCCTCCTCCTCCTCCTCCTCCTCCAGGTCAGAGCTGTGTACTGCTTCGCCGCCGAGGAGAAGGACGAGCTGGAGTTCGGGACCGGTGATGTCATCGAGGTGGTGGAGTGCTCCGACCCGACCTGGTGGAGAGGCCGGCTGGGGGGCCGAACCGGCCTGTTCCCCTCCAACTACACGGAGCCGCTCTGAGGAGGCGGAGCTCCGTCACTCGACAATAATAAAGACATGAAAACAAACCTGCGGATGAGAATTAATATTAACACATTGTGGAATGTAACCTAGTACATTTATATAAGTACTGCTCTTCAGTTTAGTTTAGAAGTACTTGTACCCCATTGTACTTCTCAACTCCACCTCGGAGGGAACTACTGTACTATCACCCCACGTCATTAATGTCTTTGATGTACTTTTAACAATGAAAGCAGGTAATAAAAATACTTCCTGTGAATCCTTATTGTTTCAAAGAGTTTCACTTCCATGAAGAAGAAAGTTGTTCAACGTGTTCTAACAGCTTCAGTCTCACCAGATAGAGCCAGGTACGCTGCATTCAGGTACACTCGGTAAATAGGGATTCAGTTTGTTAACGTAATGAACATCATTACATTTCTGTCAGACTACATCCACACGTGGGTGCTGCGCTTTTGGTTCAGATCCATAAACAACAGAACATTCGTTCTACAGTACCTTAAACGTGGATACTGTGTGTTTTTTACTCTAGTTCTATGTATTCCCATTGCTCCTGAAGGCGGCGAGCCCCGCCCCTCTCCCAGCCGGCCAGGTGAGAAAACTTCCACAGGTTTATTTTTGTCACCCATCTGACGTCACAGACGTACGTACAAACCCGACCCGCACACAGCCATGGCCGAGTCCCAGCTCCAGTGCATGGAGGACGGCCACATCGGGGCCAAAGTGCCGGAGTCCAGGCCCGAGTTCTACTACAGCGAGGAGCAGCGCGCCGCCGTGGAGGAGCTGCTGAGGAGCGGCGACGGCGCCTTCAAGACGCGCCTCAAGGAGGACAACATGAAGGACTTCCTGTCCGCCCGAGAGATCAAACTGGTGGTCGGAACCTTCAGGAAGTACGACCTGGACCCGGAGCCGGAGCGGGACGGCACCGACGCGGACTCGGGGGTCCACTCCACCTACTGGCCCGAGATGTCGGACACCGAGGTGCCGCCGCTGGACATCGGGTGGCCCGGCGGGGGGTTGTTTAGAGGGGTCACGCGCGTGGCCGTGCACACGCACCCGCCCAAGGAGAACGGACCCCACATCAAGGAGGTGGTGCGGCGGCTCATCCAGGAGGCCAGTAAGGTGAGGGGTGGGGGGCACTATATATATATATATATATGTAAAAATCGTTTTAGTCTCTTTGCTACAAGTAACAATGGCGGGACATTTAGGATTCATCTATCAATACAAATGTGAATGAATATTTAATGAACAAGGGGAACAAAGCGGTGAGGAATGACATTGAAATGGTGTCTCTAAGGTGGGTCTGTGTGTCGAGCTCCACTGACTCATCTGATGTCAGAAGGACTGTTCATCATGGAAGTGGTCTATGGATTGGATTGAGTTCCTGCTCTCTCTCTCTCTCTCTCTCTCTCTCTCTCTCTCTCTCTCTCTATTCTGCCTGGTTTCAAACCGAACTTAAAGAGCCTGCTGTTGTTCCCTGAGTGAAATCATTACAGTAAAAACACGTCTCTGTTCACACCGCCTGGCTCCGCCCTGCAGTTACACTTTGGTTGTAATAAAGCAACTCTCTGTATACTGAACTTAATATTAGACCTCGTTAAACCAATGGAAAGGTGTGTGTGTGGGTGTGTGTGTGTGTTTGTGCGTTGAAAGAGAAAGAGAAAGGGGATCAAAGTCCAGCCTGGTTTTAATCTGTAAACTTATTGGAAAGGTAGTGCGTTATTCTCACACACACACACACACACAATGCGTAACCAGCTCGTCCTCATTGGTCGGTGCCCTCTTGTCTCGGCTCGCGTCTCCTCGTCCTCTCATGTCCAGTCAGCAGTGACTCATTTGAGGCTTTCTGCTCCACACAGGAACATTTGTTGGGACATTTGCTGTTTGCAGTTTGCCTCGTTATGAACCCGTTGTTCATATGAGACTTTCTGACCTTCCCTTTGGGTTCTGTTCTAGGACACAACAGGAGTTACACTTAACCCTTCCTTAAATCCACTTTAAACCTTCCTTAAATCCACTTTAAACCTTCCTTAGTCGGCCTTAACCCTTCTTCACTTTATTCTTTAAATGATTCCGTAGATGAAACAAACACACAACTAGTTGATGAAGTGATTTTAAATAGTTTCACTCCCCTCTACTGATTTCACTTATTTAAGCCAACGTGCACGCTCTGGCTTTAGTCCACGTGCACGGTGCAGAGGCTCCAGCACTCCCACAGAGCAGAAAGCAGCCGCTGGAGAACCTGTTTGATCTGGGACAAGGGGACAGTGGGGACAGTGGGGGGACAACATGAGGACAACATCCTGCAGCGTTTCCCAGAGGAAGTGCTTCAGCTGGCGTCTCATCCCGTCTGTCCCGCTGACATCCAGACTCCTCGCTGTCCTGCATCTGACCTGCAGCCAAAGGACAGTTCACAAACTCTCTTTAGGTGTCCTTTCCCTGATTTCCCAGAGGGGGGGTGTTTGGGGCATTGAGTTGATTTCTGAGGGAGTGAAAACCTTCTAAAGGTTGACCTCCAGCAGCACGTGACCCACTGAATGTGGACTGGTGTCCCCTTGCAGGTGATAGCCATCGTGATGGACATGCTCACAGACGTGCACATCCTGCAGGACCTGATGGACGCCGCCTGCCGGCGCTCCGTCCCCGTCTACATCCTGCTGGACCACCAGGGGGTGCCGCACTTCCTGGATATCTGCAGCCGGCTGCAGATTGGCTCACAGCACCTCCGGGTGAGATGGGGGACAAGTTTAGCAGAGACAGGTGGCATGTGAATACTTTGATAACACACTGCTAACATCTGAAACACAAAGTCTGAAGCAGTTTGTTCCTCCCAAACCCGACAAGAAAAACAAGCTCAACAAGGGAAAATTATTGAATTCTGGAGAAAGAGAATTTAGTTTAATTCCTAAAGAAGATCAGAGTTATCATAATTAATTGGGCTTTGCAGCACTTTCTATGTTTAAAGTACTATACTTAAGCTTAAATACTTGTCTAAAAGTGTCTTGAACCCAGCTAGTAGATGTCTATGGGACCAGAGGCGCTGCCCCTGGTGGACGGGAGATAGAATGCAGCTTTAACACATGAAGCTCTGACCTGACTCTGCAGACCTCGAGGTATCTGCCTGGGCTGCAGAGGTTCTAGGATCAAAAGACTTGTTTCACTACCAGCTAGAAATTCTGAATATTGGAGTTTGTTGTTGACCAGTTAAGAAATGAGACCCTATCTCATTTTTGTAAATACAGCAAACCCCATTTTCCTCCTAAAGGACCCGGCCCCTCTGTGACATGGCGCCGGTGACAGGCGCTGGTGCAGTGACGCTTTTAGGGGAGGAGTCCTGAAACATATTCAACATGTAAACTGTCCACCTGACCTGCTGTCCCTGCTGTCCCTGCTGTCTCTGCTGTCCTCCTGGCTGCAGAACATCCGAGCCAGAACGCTGCAGGGAACCGGCTTCGCTTTGTCCTTCGGCAGACTGCCGGGTTCCCTCTGCAATAAGTACATGCTGGTGGACGGGGACAAGGTCGTCTTCGGCTCGTACAGGTGAGGTCGGACGGATTATACAGCACCTGTTTCTTCTACTTGTGAATCCACGAGGGGAGAGGGGGGGGGGACACCACACTCTCTCACTTTAGCG
The DNA here is from genome assembly GCF_949316345.1 of Pungitius pungitius. Taxonomy (NCBI): domain Eukaryota; kingdom Metazoa; phylum Chordata; class Actinopteri; order Perciformes; family Gasterosteidae; genus Pungitius; species Pungitius pungitius. The sequence goes on from NC_084908.1 coordinate 21,109,005, forward strand.
TGTTAGCATGCTAGCAATTGCAAAACACAGAGACATACTTGGTAATAAAATGTTTACTGGTGCTATCCAAAGGTCATAGGTCACCCTCTCAATCCTTTGTCATGAGCAGCAGGCCTCTCTTTCTTTCGTATGATGTTCTAATGAACTTGTCTCCGTCCCAGTTTCTCCTGGTGTACGTCTCGCATGGACCGGAACATGATCACCGTGATGTCCGGGCAGGTGGTCGACTTCTACGACCGCGACTTCCGCGAGCTCTACGCCATCTCCGAGAAGATGGACCTCTACAAGGAGTTCCACGTCACTACCCCCGCTGCCCACGCCCCAATGCGCTCCAGAGTGGGGTCCATCCGCCCGCCGCTACCGGCCACCACGTCCCGCTTCCAGGTCAGCCTCGGGGACTCGCGGAGGGCCAACATCCAGGTTCCGGCGCACAAGTACCACAACCCCAAATACTCCCTGGTGTTTGGGGACGTCCAGCGTCCAATGGGGTCCCTGCAGCAGCTCGGCCCGACCAGAGGGTCGGATCTGGCCGAGGTTCTCGAGGAGACGGACCCGGGAAGGCCTCCGGGAGCCGGCGGTGAGGAGCTGGACCAAATGAGTCCGTTGCCCTTAGAAAGACCCGGCGAAAGCTTCAAGAAGAAGAAGTGGGGATGGACGCAGAAATTCTCCAGAAGGAGACAGTCCAGTAAGGACATTCTGGACAGCATCGCGGCGGCCAGCGAGCAACCTTCACCGACGGCATCAAAGAGGACGGATGAGAACGAGGACGACTTGGAGGTGGTCGTGAAATCTCCACCCAAATGGAAGAGCAAGAAGAAACCTCAACTGGGCCGCAGGACCAACTCCGAGCAAACGGTCAACACGGCACCGGACAGCGAGAGTAAGTCAAAGTGGACTGAATGAACCAAAAAGGAGACTGAAACGTCAGTGTCTCTAATGTAGAAGGAGCAGAGGGTCAAACGTTGTCTTTTCTCCTGGAGAGGTTCTGATTCCAGTATTTGAAATTCAGATATTCCTAAAACACTGGAACCATCTACGCACCGATCCAACTTCACGTTATCAGAGCTTCAGATTTACGCTGCTCAGGGGAAAAAACGTTATCGTTGCCTCTTAAACATTTGCGTATGGAACTCTCAACAGACGTAAGAAGGGAGGGACATTAATTCACATTTTACATTCATGAGTTTAATGGTGACCAGCTCTGACCGATCTCCTCTTTTATAACTTTTTCACTTTGTTGTTGTTTTTTTCTTCTTCAAGGTGTTAAGGGTCGTCAAGCAAAAGAATGCAGCGTGTCCTGAGGCGACCACGGAGCGGACTCCCTTCCTCAAGGGATCCCACAAGGACTTCATTACACTCCCCTTACAGGGGGACAGTGTCTGCTGCAGTTGGCATGTCTCTAATGTCAGCAAAGGCGGTGTCTGAGGACACTCGTCTCCATGGTGCGGTGCAGAGATCCAACGAGATATTCACTGATTTGGTCTTACTTGGTGTTTCTTTCTGCAAACTGAGGTCAAAGGCCTAGTTTAACGGATGCTTTTCAATGCAGGGCACTGATTGGTTGAATGGTGACACCATTGTGAGGCCTTGGGTTCATTCATCTGACTCGTCAAGACAAAAGCCAACCAAAGCTTAGCAATGTTTACCTGTGTCATCTCTGTGGTACTCTGGGCTTTTATATTTGTGCAATACTGTTCTACATAATCTGTGAGATAATTCTGCAACATTAATGCCCCAACCTTTAAGTTGTGGGGTCTCTTCTACAGTATTTTTTAGTAAATGGCCTCCGAAAATGAAGTCTGGCGTCTGAAAATAAACCTAACATTGTGCAAACGTTTGATTTCACATCTTTTTAGTGATGATACTGCAACGTTTGAGATGGAAAACGCTCCACAAAGCAGCCGCTAGCAGCCTCTCTTCTCTGAGTGCTCACAGCTCGGACGTCACAGAAGAACCGCGGACCATGGTGGGTACTCAGAGCTCCGGGCTGACTGGAGGGAGGGGGGGGTTGGAGGCTATGGTGCAACAGTGAAACAGGAAGTCAGAGCTGCAGCAGTAAGAGGCGTTCACTTTTAGTGACACTCGGTACTTCCTGTGAGAGTTGCATCTGAACGTTCACCACAAAGCGGAACAGCTACTTGGTGAGGTGAAGCTGGTTTCTGTTTCTTCCTCATGCTAAGGTGAAATTACTTACACACACTTACATACATATTACACATGACCCCAGCTACGATATGTTCATACGAGAATCAAATGAAGAAGTTCATGACATCTCAGGGCATTAAAATAAAACAAAGTTGATTTAGGTGTCTCCCTCTTAAAGAAGCACATGGGCATTTACGCACACACAGACACGCACACAGTAAATATGAGAAAGGTGTGGTCTGATCGTTTCAGAGACATAGCTGTCAATTTCCCCCTTTAACCCCAAACAGGATCCAGTCAGCGATGTCAACAAGCAGGAGAATACTTTTTATTAAATAATGCACGACACATCAAACTGACGCGGCGGAAGAGGAGCTAACGCAGTTCTTTCATATATTACAGTACACACTTTGCAATAAAAACAAAAGAGTAGTTTGACGTGATCAAACATATCTGTATTTACAAAACGAGGCATGAGCAACCTTCCTCAAATAACACCTAACCAGAACCGAGGCGTTGCATGACGAGGCGTCTTTTCTTTAAGCGTTTTGTTTGTGGTCGCTTAGGAGGCCGAGAAACGTCTTCCTCTTTTGTAGCGTCCGGCCGAGCTGCCGAGGCGTCCCACGCTTCGTTCCTCCGCCTGACCCGCCAAACTAAACCTCGCGCAGCAGGCAGATATCAACCAAAAAAATCAAGTTCTCCCTGCAGAAGATTCATCGACACCTTGAGTGCCTTTTTGTGCTGTGTGTGATGTACAAAAAACATGATCACCTTTAGTTTAGTCTGTAAAAAAGGAAGTGGAATGAGAAGTCTCTCTTGTATCCTAGACGACCTTTGTCCGAGTCCAGCCTCCGGTGTCCTAACTCGGCTGTGTTGAGGGTGAATGGCGCTGCGCTGCAGTACTGCTAATGTCCACGAGGGGCGCCGGCCCGCTCAGTCCTGAGGAGCTTGGTTTATCACCTTCTTCTTGCGTACAGAGACCAGATCGTAGAACGGATCCTTGGTGATACTCGCTCTGTTAGAAGTAAAGAGAGTCACTATCGAGCGGCCAATAGTTAGTGTGTGTGTGTGCGGCGAGGGGGGTTTGCGGTGTGCGTCCTCCTAATGTGTGTGTGTGTGTGGTCTGACCTGATGGCCTCGATCCAGGAGTCTCTCTCCTCCGCGCCGGCGGCACAGATGGTGTAAGACTGGTGCTTCCCCTCCACCACTCTGCCGTCTGTCTCCGTTTTACACGCCTTGATCTTCTGCCCTCGGCTGTTGGGGTTGTACAGCTCCAGACAGAACTACACAACAGCAGAGACATGCAACCGTCAGTCTGTGGATTTACAATCCAGTGAGCTGCCTCCAGTGTTGCATCCACAGGATAAAAACGCCCCCCCGATATCGATAAAACAAGCTTTGTAAAGCTCAGCTGACGACAGTACCGGTTTGCGAGGGTACGGCACTTCTCTCACGCAGAGGTTCTCCAGAGGGATGATTCCTCGTGGCTCTTTGTCCTGTGGACATTTAAAAGTAAGCCGGACAAGTCAGATGATGTCTCCATCGGCAGGGTGCAAAGGATGGATAAAGATAAAGGCATGATTGTGCTGTATATGATCTGCCCCCCCCCCCCCCCCGCATCAGAAGACAAGACTTTCAAGTCTTACAGTGGTGAACTCAAAGTAGTAAAGGCAGCTGTCAGTCAGGATGAACCATCGCCGCTTCCACGTCTTAACGCGACCTCCTGAAATTCAGAGGGCAAAATAAAGATGTTTTAAATATACTTTCTTTGAGAGTTTGAGTAACTTAACAAGACACACTACTGAGGTGTGAAGTCAAACAAGACCAGTGGTTTGCTTACACATTTTGGTAAAACCCAACACTGAGTCATTTTCTGACAGCTTCCTCTGTACTTCCCCATGTTTATTCTGTGTTTATTCTGTTAGTGAGATGTAATGTAGGATAGCAACACAGAGCTAATTTATACCTCCTCTCATCAGGGGCAGAGGGGTTGAAGATTAGCTATTTGATAAAAACCGATTCATTATGAATCATACAGACTGACGGCTCTGGAGAGGCCTCTTACCAAGTTTGAGGAGCCAGCCTTCTCTGTCTGGGTTGAAGAAGGTGTGAGTCAGATCATTCCCGTCATCCTCTGGGATTTTGAAAGGCTCGTTGCGAATGCTCTCAAACAGTTTCTGAGAAGATGAGATAAAAAGGTAGAAAAACAAAACCTAAGAATGTGCTACAACATAATGTCTCGTACCTTGTTATGCTACCTTGTTATGCTTACCTGTTAGGCTACATTGTCAGGCTACATTGTTGCGCGACCTTGTTAGGCTACCTTGTTAGGCTCTAATGTCTGCAGGATAACGTGTCTAACTGTCTTCCTGTGAGTGGCCCGAGGTTCTCACCGAGAGCAGGTCAGTAGGCAGATCCTCTCCGTTGTTGATGCCTCGGTTCATGGAGATGAAGCGCTCCAGAGGTGTCTTGTCCTTCACGTTGGGGTTGTGGAGGCTGGTGTTGAGCATGATGATGGCGAAGGACAGGATGTAGCACGTGTCTGAAAGAACACACAAAGAATCAAAGACAGCCACATAAGCTTCAAGACAGACAAACCTGGAAAGACACAATTATTATAATTAGAAGTCAGCGTAAACAGACATGACCATTTAATTACATCCACAAACAGGCAGGCCAGAGAGAAAGTGGACAGATGTAGATCTAGTGGAGCTCACCAGTGGACTGGAAGACATTAATGTTACAGTCACAGTAACGTGTGGCGAAAGCTTCCATCATACGGTCGATCTTCTGGGCTTCGCCGGGCAGACGGAAGCTCCACAGGAACTGTCTGTCACACAAACCCACACAACATCAGCCTCGGCATGTTTAATATGGTGCACCACACACAGGGAGAGGGAGGGGCACAGTTTCCAAAATGACAGAAAATTACCATGACTCACTGTGATAATGACATTTACTCAGGTACATACAAACACACTTGACATTAGATATCAGTCTTCCAGTTTATAATCTTAAGAGGACTCATCCTTTCTGTTAAATGCCACACGGAGAGACAACTAAGCCTCGATGGTGGTGGACTTTCACTCAGCAGACCTCTGGTCTGATGCTAAAAGTTTGGGACGTTCTGTTTGGTGTCTAAATTATACATTTTTTGTTCCTCGTCACAAATCCTCAGCCGAGATGATGAAATCACTGTGAGGTCATCAGGTTAATTTACTGGCACCTGAACAAGCGAGTACAAAGCTAGCGCTAACATCGGGCAAATCTTTTTCCCTGAGTAGTACTCAAACTTCTAATAACTCAATAAGTTATTTGATTGATAGTCTTGGTGTGATGAGTCTTGATTTGAGCGCTACGTGCTTCTGTTGGTGGTGAAGATGAGGACCACGATGGGTCAGGGTCGAAGACAGGAGGGAAGGTGAGAGGGATCTGACCTGAGGGCTTGGACCAGGTTCAGGTCGGAGAACTCGTGCAGCTCCACAAAGGCCTTCAGGGTCTGGAGGTGGAGCTCCTCCCTGTGGGACAAACGAGGGGGTGCTGTTCATTTTCTTCTCCCTCTGCGCCTCCCCTTTCCATTCTACCCACTCGCTACTCTCCGCCATTATACTCCTCCTCCTCCTCACCTGTCTCCCAGAAACTCTCCAATGGCCGTTTTGTTGAGTCCCTCCTCCTTGTAGAGGAAATCAGCGATGGATGGAGCGTCTCCATCCAGCAGCTTGTTCTCCACCAGGTAGTTTATGCCCTGCATGCAAACACACACACACAACATCAGTGTCTACATTTCTTCTTTTTCATCTGCCCATAAACGTATCTATGTTTAGAACATAGTGCTTTAACACACACACACACGCCGTGTTGCTGTTATTTGTGTTTAGTTTCATAATGAGCTCATTTCCGGTTGCCGGGCAGCTTCTGTAATCCTAATTCCTTAAAACTAATTCCTCTTCCTCTTTCTCCTCTGTGACTGGTTTGGAGAGGAACGGGACGACTCTGATTGTATTTGTTATGGAAATCTGAACTTTAAAAGCAGCAGACTCATACGCAGCATGGCTTCCTGCAGGCGATGAACCTGTGTGTCCATAATCATGTCTTTTAAATTAAAATCACAGCATAGTTTGTCTTTTATTCTACCTTATGTCATCATATTGATATGACATATTTCATCCATGGATCTCAGGGTAAAAGAAGAGACATTAATGGATGTAATGAATCCTTTTGGGCCTCTTAGAGCTTAGTACGTGATCAACACTATGAACAGGATCTTCATCCAGGAGTATAAAGCTAACAGGAAGTCTGCAGTGGACAAACAGACGTGTTTTGATGCTTTGTTTGCAGCTCCGTGTGGTTGAGTGACAGGAAGAGCTCATATCGAAATGAAGCTCGTCTCAAGAAGAGGAGCCCACCTTCCTGGGGTCCATGTTGAACTTCTTCTTCCCGTTAGAGAACTGCTTGCTCTTCTCCTCCGTCTTACTGCAGGGAAACAAACCATCATTCATTGAATCATTCGGATCATTTCCATTGGTTTTATTTCAATTCTATTCAGCAGTTCTGTAAGACATAAAAAGCTCATTCTTTCCTCACAGAAGCTCCTCTGGACTTTAACTATAACCACGATAACCACGCCGTGCTTTATATTGCAATATTAATGTTAAGTTATTTAGTAACTTAACATTAATAATATTTTATCCCCCAAACCTCGTCCTGTCTTCATTTGTATTAAAAGCTTCGTGACTGAGTTTCTGTCCAAATGATTTAGTAAATCCAACATTATGAATCATACCTAACTGGTACAAACAGCTTCATTGGCTCGTTGTTTAATTCACAGTGAAAATGAGGTTTGATCAACGTGAAGCTTTCATTATGAACAGTAAGAGGGTTTAGTGGGTTTAGTTTTATAAAACTCACTTCTCCTCCGCTGACTCGAAGGTGAGGACATCCGCCATGATGCTGTCAATCTCCATCTTCAGCTTCTGTGGGGGCAAAGGCTTCGATAGCTATATGTTTCCTCGGGGGGGGGGGGCACAACATTTATCATCATGTGTTTCTGTGTGCGTGTACCTGGATGTCATCCAGAAGGTTCTTCTTATACGTCTTGATGCTCTCGATCTCCATCTTCTCAGCGGCCGTGAAATCGGAGGAAACTGCACAAAAGACACCATGAAGGACTCAAGCGTGTGAGGAGATGACCACCTAGAGGTCACCTGGCCTCTTTAAACGGGCAGGACGGGCCGCAGGGTGCAACCATTTGAATAAACACACACACACAGGCGTATTTAAAGGTTACCACGGCAACGCGTGGAGTTTTCTCTGGGAGATGCACACTGAATATAAAGATTGAACACGGCGATGCAGAGAGAGGGAGACCAGTTCTAACAAAGCTCTGTGGAGCAACTAGTTTTTATCCAGATTCAAAGAGAAGTGAAACCTGATAAAAACAAGAAGTCCTATTGTAAATGTAAAATTATTTTATTTTGTAAATATTATTTAAATAAATAGAAATATATTCTATGGGTGGATGATGGGTGTTATTTATTTATTTAACCAGCTGTTGCATGTAGGAAATGAGTGGACGTGGTGGGACTTGAACCCTGGGGGATTTCAGGTGATCATCAGCGCTGAAGGAGGGACGCGGCGGTTTCTCAGTAGTCGAACACACAGTAAACCACGGGGTTGCACTTCCTGTTCAGATCTCAGGACTTCCACATCTCCGCCCTTCCTCTGCCCTCTTTCTGCAACCTTCACGTGCACCACCCATCTGGGTGGAGGACCAGCGGCATGCCGATGGTTCCCACCAAAGAGAGCGACTTTTGTCTTAGGGTCAGTGGTGGGACGGCCTCTTTCCCATCATGCATTTTGACAACTGTGCACCCTTAATACGACACTTAGAGGAAATTCAAACTGAGTGAAAGGCTGAAAACATATTCATGTCCCCCAGCTGTTTGTGAACTCACTTATTTAAGATGAACCTTTCAATGCGGCGTGTCGGTAAATTAACAAACAAAGTTCTCTTCACAAAACCAAAAACTCACTAGAGACAGAAACACAAAGTCTCTCAAATGAAATGTAAAATATAGAACAATGAACAAGGCTCCTACCCATTAGGCAATCAGTCATTTATATCCGAGGGGATGAATCCACGATGGGAAATATGCTGGCTGCCCCGCACACAGTGACACTTGAATGAAGCAGATGTTGTTTTGTAACCCCACCTCCTCCATCACAACATCACTCACAGAGAGTGACAGCTGCCCTTCAAAATAAGATCAAACAAGGAAATCAAAGGGAACAGGAAGTGGCTTTAGAAAGAGTCGATGGACAGAAATGAGACTCTTGTTTTGAAAGGCATGCCCCCTTGCTTCCTGTCTCACTGTGTTACAAGTCGGACTTGGTGGCAACATCTGCAGCATTCCAGCTGCTTTGTTTCTCTTGTGATCTGATGAATTTCTCCTCTATAAGATGATATTAGTAACACAATAAGAAAGTACATGAATCTCGTCCATGTTCACAGTTCTTGCTAGTGGAGAAAGATGATGCTGAGGTGTCATCTAGTGGTAACACAGGAGATCACAAGTCAGCTGATTCATAAAATAAGATAATCCTCTATTCATGTGATCACTGCGTCGTATTTCTTCATTTATTTTCATTTTCTATTATATTACAAAGTGTGTTTTAGTAAAAGCAGTAGAACCAAACCCTTATTGTGTGTTTGTGTGTATCGGTATGTGTGTGATATAAGGTTGTGTGTGTGTGTGTGTGTGTGTGTTTGCGTGCATAGGAAGAGGAAGTGTTAAACAGAGCTCACTTTTACACCCCCCCCCTCCCCTCCCCCCCTTTATCTATTGATCCACTCCGTTGACTCGTTGATCTCGTAATTCGTTCCGTTTGCACAAGTTTCGTTGTTCAGAGGAACAGAGAAGAAAAAAGAAAGAAAAAAAGAGATTGGTGCAGAAATGAAGAGAAGCTGAGGGAGGGGGGAGGGGGGAGGGAAGGGGGAGGGAGGGAGGGAGGTGTGCAACACTTCCTGTCCTCGCATGCTGATGTGCGTCTGGCAGCGCGCTCGCTGTCAGTGAAGAGCCCGACGCAGCGGAACAGGATGCAGGCGATCAAGTGTGTGGTCGTGGGAGATGGGTACGCCATTCTTCTTCTTCTTCTTCTTCTTCTTCTTCTCTTACTCCGTTATTCCTCCAGCTGCTTTCCACAGCCGCTGACCCGGGGGAAGGGGGGGGGGGGTCAGGGGTCAGGGGTTGTTGGATAGAAATGGTGGCGCGGCCTCGGGCTGAGCTGCTGAGGCTTGGTGGTGGTTACGGTGCAGCGCGGCATGCTGGGACACGCAACAGCTGGATGGAAGCTACGGGGGAGACGCTTCGCGGTGGAGTGTGGGTCCGTCTGCTCAGAGATTAAAACTCTGTCTTCAAGGTGGGGCAAACAGGGCCGGCTGTCAGGAGGGCGGGGGGGCGGGGGGGAAGGGGGAGGGGGGGTTGTGAGGCGGAACTGCACAGGCCATTTCCAGGTCGACGTTTCTTTATTTCCGAGGCGTTTGGTCCTTGAAGCAATGATCGATGTCTCTGTGAGGCGAGCAGCCACCGAGTGTTTGTCATTGTAACCATGACGACGGACTCATCCTAAAGTCGTAGCCTGACCCCGACAAAGCGCCCGTTCTGCCCCAACTCAACCCTCGTACGCTCTTGGCTTCCTGTGTGGCGATGGGCGGCGCCGTGACAATCTGTCAATCAATAAGACAAGCTGGTCGTGTTTGACGAATGACTGTGTTCATGCGCTTTTATTTTGAATTTCTCATGACGAGTCTGTGACCCCCCCTTTGTACGTTTCCGTTTATTGTAAACGAAAATATCGCATCATTCTGCAAGGAACCAGAATAACATCCATAGCATTATATTCTATATATATATATATATATATATATATCTGTGTATAATATGTATGTATATATATTTATGTATATATATATAATCGTATGGTGACGAAGCTCTCGAGTCAAGGATCAAACATTGTTGGTTTTCGGAGCTCTTTTCTCACTCAGTGAGGAAGAAAAAGCAGCTTCATGCTCAACTGAGTTTGCTTGCTTTGGCCCCGCCTTCCCTCTCTGGAGGACCAATCACTGTGAAGTAACTGTGCCCCACTTTAGGCCTCCCCGCCGCGTCAAAATTGACCACATCGAAAGAGTCATATTTGTAAAACGTTGATGTGTTTCACTCTGTACATTAAAGCAGTCCAGAGTTTTCCACTTCTTCTTGAAGGAAGAAGTGGGAAGTAGGAAGTAGGAAGGAGGAAGGAGGAAGTAGGAAGGAGGAAACACCCTCAGGACAGACGAGTCCAAACGTAATGTTTTCAGCTGGTCTGCGGTCAAATCCTCCTGTTGATTTATTCGTGACTTCCCTTGTGTTTCCGTAGCTTTTAAAAGTCAAATGAACACATTCCCCTCAACTCAGCCGACGCGTTTTATTGCCTAAAAATATCAGTTTTCTGTTTATTTTGAAAAACAAATGGACACATGTCACTGGATTCTAGTGGGAAAACACACAAAAATAAGCAGTACCTTTTCATCACATGTTGTATGAACTTTTTAATAAGGACACAAAGACAAAGGGAGCTGAACATTAAGAACAATAAACATCTGGCCTCTCACTTCCGTCCAGATTTGTTGTTTTTGGTAAAAAACGGGACGTGACTCGCTGTGCTAGCGGTTAGCTTAGCATCGCGCTGCAGCCTCTGCAGCCATTTTAAGTCACATGGTCTGTTGGAGGTGCAGCAGGGACAGAGAAGAGGACGTCTGTCCCACTGCGCTGATTAGGGAGTCTTTACAAACCTCGGCGTCTCGTCCTCTTCTTCTTCTTCCCGTCCTCACTGAACAATGAACTCACGCAGAAATGTCGCCTCGTGGCTGTTGGGTTACGTGTGAGAGCAGAAAGGAGAACAACGTATTGCTCTAGTTTCCACTAATCTACAATCCAATCAGCATCCGTCTTTAGGGTTCGGAATCAGACCCACCGGCTCGTCTGCTTTCATGTTCAGAACCACGGATCCATGAAGTGGATCTTTCTAAAGATGAGGAATGACAAGTTGTGCCACGATATCGTTCCTCGTTGCTGCTGAAACCGGTTAAATGTTCGTCAGAGGTCACATGACGTCTGCTGAGCCCCCCCCCCCCCCCCCAGGATGAAAGTAGTCCAAAAACACGATGCGTGTGTACATGGACACAATACATCGTTTTCAGCAGTTCTGTGTAGTTGACGACATTTGAATATTCACTGTGACTGTTTGGACTGAACCATGTGGAGGGAGACAGGGGGGTGGGGGGTGGAGGGTGGAGGGGGGGGGGGGGGGTCAGATTGTCTGGTTCCCTTTTTCAGAAATAACGCCTGGAACAGATCGCTTCCTATTTGGACTCAAACACAGCAGTGTAGTTTTACTAAGGGCTTAAGTAACTTTTGACCGTTTTTAATAGTACTAGTTCTAGTACAACCATGTAGTACTATATTTAGCTCTGTGTACCTTAGTAGTACCTGTGAAGTACAAGTATGAATATTGTAGCCTAGTACTAGCTGTGCTAACTAACTAAAGCTAATAACTAAACATGTCCTTCTTCCACGTGTACTGTGGCAGTAAATCCCCCCCCAGGCCATGGATTCTGGGTGGGGGGGAGAGGAGGGAGGGGGGAGAGGAGGGGGGGGGCGGGCAGGTTGAAACTGGTCCGGAGCAGCTCTTTAGGCTCCACCATCACGTGATGCTTTTTGTCTTCTACAACCTGATGTATGATGTAACAACACATAGAACACAAGGTTATGTTCATGTTATCCTCACAGCTCGTCTTCTTTTTAGAGAAGATTTTATGCACTGAATCAGGTTTGAATGTGACTTCACCATCAAACATTAGATTTCTCCCACAATGCACTGCAAAAACAAACTGCACCATCTGCTGAATGAAAAATGACAAGAAATATATACAATAAAAATCTCCTTTATTATCTGTGTATATTTACATGTACACTCATATATTGTAGAGTACTGTTGATGGACTTTGTGTGTCTGTCTCTGTGTGTCTCTGTGTGTCTCTGTGTGTCTCTGTGTGTCTCTCTATTGGTGTGATTCAGAGCGGTGGGAAAGACATGTCTCCTGATCAGCTACACGACCAACGCGTTCCCCGGGGAGTACATTCCCACCGTGTGAGTATACACACACACACACACACACACACACACACACACACACACACACACGTCTGACAGGTTTAGGCCTGTAAGTTTACTTAATAACTTTAACTTCCAGTTAAAATAAAAAGTGTAAAAAAGGAGTGAAATGTAAGGGATGATCTATAATGAAAGCTTTGATGCATTAAACCATCACACTGATGGTAGTAAAGTTAGAGACAAGAACAAAGACAATGATGAAAATAAGATTATTCAAATGGGATGAGATGAACAAATCAAACGAGAGGAAAAGAAGTGTGAGTTCATTTGAGTCTTTAAAAGCTGTTGTGTGTTTTCTAAGCACACACGAGGTGTTCTTCTCATGAGGGACTGCAGTGTTTCCATGTGACCACACGGAGGCAGCGCTGCGTAGACATCAAGACCTCCAGCTGATCGCTTCCTCCAAACAGTCTGGAATGAAGATACTTTGATCCTAGTAGTAGTCCAGTGATCATCACTGCAACCAGAAGGCTTCATGAGCTGCTGCTACACGACCTTTAGAAGAAGGAGCTCGTTTCTGGTCCTACGAGACTCCAACTTTAAGATCTCAAGGGTCCCCCTCCCCCCTTTCTCCCCCCCCCCAGGTTTGACAACTACTCGGCCAACGTGATGGTGGACAGCAAGCCGGTCAACCTGGGCCTCTGGGACACAGCTGGACAGGAAGACTACGACAGGCTCCGCCCCCTGTCCTACCCACAGACGGTGATCACATGATCTCACACACACAAACAGATCTCACCTGTCATCAATGCTCCACCTGGTCCATCTGGCGTCCTTCTGACCTCCTGGTCTCTCCGTGCAGGACGTCTTCCTGATCTGTTTCTCCCTGGTGAGCCCGGCGTCCTACGAGAACGTCCGAGCCAAGGTGAGTCCCCTCTGAGCCGCGCCATGTGGACTGCTGAGGGACAGGAGACCTGAGTCAAAGAAGCACGCGTCACGTGACCCGCCCTCCTCCCCCTGTCGCACTCCTCATCCACTTGCCTTTGTTTCCTCCCTCCTCGCTCCCTTCTCACTTGGTCTCTCTTGAATTATTTCCAGTGGTACCCGGAGGTCCGTCACCACTGCCCCTCCACCCCCATCATCCTGGTGGGCACCAAGCTGGACTTGAGGGACGAGAAGGACACCATTGAGAAGCTGAAGGAGAAGAAGCTGGCCCCGATCACCTATCCTCAGGGCCTGGCTCTGGCCAAGGAGATCGGTGAGAGATGGTGTCCACGTTCTCAGCTCCACCTTCTCCGGTCGCTTTTGGTTTGGTAGCAAAAGAACGAGATGGACAAATAAATGTGACTGACATCACTTCCCATTTATCTATGAATAGGTATTAAAACCAATGGATTATAATAGGTAATAAAGTAGGTATAATATGTGTGTTACTACAGAAAAGCCTGATTGCTTTATATGAGAGTTAAAAGTAATACGAGTTCATATTGAACTTCATTGGTCAGATTGACAGAAGCACGAAAACCATCATTGACGATGTTATGAAATCAGATGAAAGTGAATTGAGTTGAAGGCTGGAAGCTTAAATGTCGTATCGTTGGATCTGCAGAGGACAGTCGGCCAGACGTTGGTGTCTTCTGGTGGATCTGCTGGTTTCAGGTGTGATTCATTCCGTTTGTGGCCTCTCAGATTCGGTGAAGTACCTGGAGTGCTCGGCTCTGACCCAACGCGGCCTGAAGACGGTGTTCGACGAGGCCATCCGGGCCGTCCTCTGTCCTCAGCCCACCAAGGTCAAGAAGAAGCCCTGCTCGCTGCTCTGAGGTAAGTCCTCGGACAGGTCAACGCGCCTCCAGGTGTCCCAGCCAGAGAGCGCTGGTTTCACACCTGCTGCTTCTGGGAGAGTGAAGCGTTCGCTGCACCTGTGACAAACAAACAAAGACAAAAGAGTGAATGAATCACAGTGAGACACAATGAGAATAAAGGGGATTCTCCCAAAGAAATGTCCCTTTAGCGTGAAAGGAGAATTCATCCATTTGGAGCATGTTAGTAATTACTTACCTTCAGGTGAAAAGTCTCTCACGGGACACGAGCAGCAGTCTCCTAAGAGAAGGTCTTTTTTGTTGAGTCAGCTCCTTCTTCTTCTGCAGGTTGAAATTTAATGGAACAAGAAGACGTGGCGAAATGTCGTATTCAGTATTTCAATTGTTTGCTGCACGATGCTCTTGCAGATTTATATGGACTAAACTGTTTTGGGTTTCTTGCAGGATCAGAAAAGAAGACCTTCAGACCTTCAGACCTCCAGACCTTCAGACCTGAGGTTGAAGATGTCAGAGTTTTGTTATGTTTCTAAAAGAGTTTCACAATATGAAATACATTTTGCTTTTTCAGTTCTGATAAATGGGACTAGATCTTTCTTCACATCAAGCTTCATAGCAGCAATAAATCCCTAAATGAGGATTTACTGCCCCCCTCCACAGATTCACATTGTTGTTCAAAGGTCAGCTTCATGTAATTCGGGTGGGGGGGGGGGGGCTTCTTAAAGGTATTATTTGGTACTGAGATCAAAGTGTTATAGTCAGATTGGTTCATAACGTATTTCTACTGGATCAGAAATGTAGTTTTCTATGAGCAGGAAGATGAACAATGTTGTACCTGAATAAGAGTTATTTTTTGTTGTCATATTAAAATAAAATACATTTCATCAAGGAAAACCCCCCGCGGATGAAAAACTGGTCATTTACTGCAGGGATGAAAGTAGTGAAATCATGAAGAGCCTGAAGGCAACACGAGCACTTGTGTGGCTTAAGTTGGATGATGATGATGAAAACACGCTGAAGACACGTCTCCCAAATTACGTTAAGTCCATTCGTATGGAAGTAAATCTGTGCCATCGGGGGTTGAAATAAAAAGTTGATTGAATTTCTAGCACTGAATATTTATGCATTGAAATTATGTACCTGAATGTTTTTCAACATTAAAACACCGCAAAAAAATTCAACCTAAAAAAAAAAAATGTTGAAATATTCGAAATGGAGGCTAAAATATTCAACCCCAAAAAATTCAACCTTGGCACACCAACATCCGGAGGTTACAATATTCAACCCAAATAAATTCAACCTTGGCACACCAACATCCGGGACACTAAGGAAGAGCAATCGATTCTAGATTCAAGATCAGGAGCGTGCGTCAAGCTGAAGGAGCGAGCACCCAAAACACCTTCGGCTTTGGATTGTAAACATGTCCAATAATAACGGGGCTTTAACTCTTCTTCATGCCATCAGTGTGGCAACGTATGAAGAAATACATAAAAGAACATATAATGTTCACCCTAAACCAAAACGTTTGCTTGCCACTGACGATATACAACTCTATTAAAATATACAAATCAACTAAATTCCCTTAAGCTCGGTTGGCCGAGTGGGTAGCACAGCCGCTCTGTGGCACTACGTTATTTTGCGCGACACGGTTCGAATCCCGGTTGTGGCGGACTTTTAATAAATGTTCTTTTATGTATTTCTTCATACGTGGCAGTGACGTAGTGCTCACTTATACAATCGTAATCGCTGCAATGGATATGGGATGCATTTTTGAACATTTTCAGAACAATATGTTTGCAAATGTGTGACGACTCAAGTGACGGAGGCAGACAACACCTGCCTGCCGGGGGAAAACAAACACCCACCCGTAGCCAAACCAGTAGTTCAAAAACCAGTAGGCACGTAACACCGTCACTGAAAAATGGGTTCTCGTTTCAGACTTTACGAGCAAATACAGGATCCCTTTGAGATAAATTCTAAAGCCTCGCATTAAGACGTACATCCCTTTATGTAAGACTCTGCGCTACTTGCAGGTCGCTGTGTTGTGCCAGATCCTCAATAAAGTTGGCCATGACCATGAAGACTCATTTAACGTTTCGTGGACTTTGAATGTCGCTTAATACCCAACTGAGATCGGCTTGTGCCGCTGTGAAAAAAGATCCTTTCACCGACGCTACTGCGGTTATTCCTGCATGTCCTGTCGGGTTTATGCGTCTGCACGCTCCGCTAAAGCCGCTGCCCCCCCACTACGATACAGCGGCTCATGTGCCTCTTCAAGCGCGTTCCTGGTTTTAAAACTCCGCCAATCACTCCTAACAGCTTGTCCAAGGATCTCAGCATTATTAAATGAATTCAAAACTAGAAGAAGAGGCGTATTGTGAGCGGCTGTACGCTCTCGTTTAACTTCCGCTTAGTTCATGTCCAACACAGTCTGTTAATGTACAAATGTCAGCTGTCTATTACGGAATCTTACAGACACAAACCACACTGATGACATGAAGAAGAGTTAAAGCCCCGTTATTATTGGACATGTTTACAATCCAAAGCCGAAGGTGTTTTGGGTGCTCGCTCCTTTAGCTTGACGCACGCTCCTGATCTTGAATCTAGAATCGATTGCTGTTCCTTAGTGTCCCGGATGTTGGTGTGCCAAGGTTGAATTTATTTGGGTTGAATATTGTAACCTCCGGATGTTGGTGTGCCAAGGTTGAATTTTTTGGGGTTGAATATTGTAGCCTCCATTTAGAATATTTCAACATTTTTTTTTTTAGGTTGAATTTTTTTGCGGTGTTTTAATGTTGAAAAACATTCAGGTACATAATTTCAATGCATAAATATTCAGTGCTAGAAATTCAATCAACTTTTTATTTCAACCCCCGATGGCACAGATTTACTTCCATACATTCGCCTTCTGGACAAACATCTCTATGACTTTGGAGTAAAAGTCCTCTTTATCTTGTTTTAGTTTCTACAGTCTCTTTGTCTCATGAGACATTATTGCTCTTCTTTGGTCGGTCTCATTCAGACTCTGTTTTCAGTCTTAAAGGACTGATGCGCTGCACTTGTCGTTCGCTAACGTTACTTGACTGTTTTAGCTAGCACGTGCTAACTATGCTATCTGTCCGTAAAACGTGAAGAAAAACAACAGCAGAAGGAGCCTGTGTGCTCAACACGCCCCCTTCAGGCAGACGGAGGTACTGACTCAGCCTCCAGCAGTGAGAAGCAGGAGTCCAGCTGCCTCCTCACCGCGGCGTTATGTCAGATTAACAAGACTAAAATACGTGAAATACAGGACCCAGACTATGGGGTGTGAGGACATGTGATACAACTGTACAAACATTACATTGGTGACATATAGAGACAATAATTAGACATGCTCACATTGAGCAAAAACATGAGCTGTTCGACCGGGTGTTTGAGGGATTACGCAATTCGAGAGGAGGCCGCCTCCCCATAATTGAACAGGAAAATACACAAATCAGCAAAATTGCCCATAATAATCATTGCATTGATTCTAATCTAATAATTACACTTCTATCAGAGATCAGTGGACATATTTTTTTCAATCAGTAACCGTGGTCATGTAATATTTTTTTGTTTGTAATTTGGTTGTTTTAGTTGCATAATCCTGATTCATTGATTTAAGATTTTTTATTTCAGGTTCTTTGAATCAACACAAATATTTCAATGTGACTAAATGTACAATAAACTTGACTATGAAGAGCCCAAAACCTTTACACACACAAACACACACACACACACACACACACACACACACACACACACAGTTGAAGGTTCTTACATAAACACAAACTCACTTTTAATGGAAGGTTTTTTTGTGATTAAATTACCTCTAAAGACATGTTTGTATTCTTTAATGTGTCTTTAATTGAAGGCGTCCTCTGGCTCTGCTGTGTCTCCTGTCTCCGTCCCTCACAGTATTTCCACATGTACCTGTGTCCACTGAAGATCCACCTGCAGCTTTTTATTAGAGTTACTTAATGAAATGTTGCCAGGTGTCGTTGGCTGATAGAAACACAGCAGCTCAGGTGAGGACCAATCAGCTGTCTGTCCACACAGGCTTTATGGTGGGACACGTCCCCATATTTTAATAAACGATCCTTGTCTCTGTCTCATTGTTCCTTCACAAGAGGATCTTTGTTCTCACTGATATCAGTCCTCATCCTACAGAAGCACCAGTATCTTGTATATTTCACTCATATCTCACTATCGGCATTATGGGAAATTGTCCTCACTTATATTTCCAGGTCACACGTTTCATTCTATTTGTATTATTCATTTACAAGATGAAATATAAAAACAACAAGAGGATTAGAAGTTTAAACATAACAGTAAGAACATTTAGTCAGACATTGAGAGGTCAGATATTCTATTCTAGCAGGGTTAGGGGTCTTTTATTATGATATAGGAAAAATGCAGCCTCTGGGCTTTGAACCAACAACCCTTTGGTCCCCAAAGCATCTCATTGCACCACCGTCATCTCTGATTTGCACAACTTTGCAGCTCCTGGTTCTTTGGAATAAAGACTGTTGGACCTTTTCTGCTCGTGGTTCCAGGGCCTCAACCAGCATGACAAGATAGTACTGTATAGAATTAGAATAGAATTAGCTTTATTGGCAATGTATTTGTACCTCCTGTTTGTCCTCTACAGATGTACTGTTCTTTACAATACATCTTTACAAATAAACCAGAAAACATCAAAGACGTCATTATTGTATAAGTATTATTTTACACACAGGAAGTGGGAGCAGTTAGGTGTCTCGCTCAGGGACAGTTTGACATGAGACATGGAGCAGCCTGTAATGTATCCACATGATCCTCTTGTGAAGGAACAATGAGACAGAGAAAAGGATCGTTTATTAAAATATGGGGACGTGTCCCACCATAAAGCCTGTGTGGACAGACAGCTGATTGGTCCTCACCTGAGCTGCTGTGTTTCTATCAGCCAACGACACCTGGCAACATTTCATTAAGTAACTCTAATAAAAAGCTGCAGGTGGATCTTCAGTGGACACAGGTACATGTGGAAATACTGTGAGGGACGGAGACAGGAGACACAGCAGAGCCAGAGGACGCCTTCAATTAAAGACACATTAAAGAATACACACACACACACACATACAGTATATATATATATATATATACTGTATATATATCATCACCTCTGTGTGTGTGTGTGTGTGTGTGTGTTTGTTCATAGTCAAAACGCACAAAAACAAAGTTCACTTTACATTTAGTAAAATTTGAATATTAATGTTGCAATCAAATATATTAATTTGATAAATCTTAATTTTTGAAAGCAACCAAACAGAAAATGTTCAATATTACATGTATACAAATACCATTACTAATACTACCACTACTACTACTACTTAAAGGTTAAATGTTGACAGTAATGACAGTGATCATTAAGAACAAACTTCTCATGTTCTTCACAGATGTCATATCTAATCATTACTTATAATACACATTCTAAGACTTAAAAGCAGGACACGAGGATCATGACCTGCAGCCCAGGAGCCAACGTGTGTTATTCAAAGAATGCTTGGAATGTGGTACCTGCTCATACAACTCCTGCAGCTAACGTTCATTTAACAACCATCAGAGGTTCTTGTGTACTCTGATCCTGTCCTGGACGATGAAGGTACTGTCCTCCTCTGCTCCACCATCTGACTCTTAATGCTTGTTGGTCTGAACTATTTCTGACAAATATTAAAGGTTTACAGGGACATTTCCTCCTGAAGCCTTGAGATGGACTCCTCTCATTCACCTTGTGACTCTCCTCCTCCTGAATAAGTTCAACTTGTGTCTTCATGACATTTGCATGTGTAGCCGTGTGAACCAATGGGGTTGTGTGGATTAGCCTCCATGAGGTGATTGGTGGCTGGAGGTCAGCAGGTCACAGAGGACTCCTCTCAAAAGGCCCCGTGTTGCAGCAGGAGGAACATCTGTGGAGGAGATGGCTGCCATGACGAGTCTCGTCCTTCTGCTGTGGGCCGGTAAGTCTGCTGCTGCTTCCTCTGAGTGTCTCTCTGCTCCATGGAGCTCTCATGGTCCTCACATGTTCTCTGTGAGTGGTCTTCTGCTGCTGCTTCCTCTGAGTGTCTCTCTGCTCCATGGAGCTCTCATGGTCCTCACATGTTCTCTGTGAGTGGTCTTCTGCTGCTGCTTCCTCTGAGTGTCTCTCTGCTCCATGGAGCTCTCATGGTCCTCACATGTTCTCTGTGAGTGGTCTTCTGCTGCTGCTTCCTCTAAGTGTCTCTCTGCTCCATGGAGCTCTCATGGTCCTCACATGTTCTCTGTGAGTGGTCTTCTGCTGCTGCTTCCTCTGAGTGTCTCTCTGCTCCATGGAGCTCTCATGGTCCTCACATGTTCTCTGTGAGTGGTCTTCTGCTGCTGCTTCCTCTGAGTGTCTCTCTGCTCCATGGAGCTCTCATGGTCCTCACATGTTCTCTGTGGGTGGTCTTCTGCTGCTGCTTCCTCTGAGTGTCTCTCTGCTCCATGGAGCTCTCATGGTCCTCACATGTTCTCTGTGAGTGGTCTTCTGCTGCTGCGTCCTCTGAGTGTCTCTGCTCCATGGAGCTCTCATGGTCCTGACATGTTCTCTGTGAGTGGTCTTCAGGTTCTTTCAGACCTTTAATTCTTGAGTCTTTCATCTTCTTTCTACACATGAAGCCCTTTGATAGACAGTAGTGTAACAGCAGGGACATTGTCTCTCTGCTGGAGACAGGTTACCCTAACCCTAAGACAGAGAGTCAATACACTTACTGTCTTCTTTTCCTCATCTCCACCTTTTTGCATCATGGTGGACTCTGAGGACCCGCTGTGATAGAACTGATGAATGGCTCCTTTAAAGCCATCAAAGACCTGATGGTCCTCAGTCTGCTCCTCATAGACCAATGGAGACATAGTTCAGCAGCATTTAGTCCATTTATACCAACAGTTATTGATCTGTTGTTCTCCACTGATGACAAACACAGGACTTTGTGTTCCAGGTGTCACAGCGGCTTCACAGGTGGATCTGCACAAGAGGGTCATCGGAGGTCGAGATTGTTTACCAAATGAGCGTCCTTATCATGTGGCTTTAATTATTATTAAAACTCATAACATAATATCTCTCTGTGGTGGCACTCTGATCAGTGATCAATGGGTACTGACTGCGGCTCACTGTCATAAGAAGGGATGGTGAGAAAGAGACAACTTTACCTTAAAAATAATAACTACATGTTTCCCACTCATGAAGTAAATATTATGGCAACAGCATTAATAATGTTAATGTTCAGTAACTAACATTGAACTGATATGTATCCATAACAACTCTGTGATGTTTCCCTGTACTTTCTACCTATTTGTAGGAAGATAACAGCAGTTTTAGGGAAACTCGAAAGTTTAAATAAAGAATTGGACATCAAAGACAAACCTAAGAAATATCGGGACAAAGACGGTAAACATGACCTCATGCTGCTGAAGCTGCCTGAAAGCGTTCCGAGTTCTGATGTTCAACCTGCAGTTCTTCCTACGGACTGTTCACAGCATCCCAAAGAGTGAGTCACGCGCTTTGTTTCTTTTATTAAGACGCACTGTTTAACTCAAACAACCATGAAATCTTTCTCAAGTAGCTGAAGTCCAGAGTTTAGTTTCATCTCCCCTGGTAACACATTGAATGTGGTCTAGTTTAATGTGGTCCATGAAAGAAGGATCAAGGTGTAAAGCAGCAGTTAGTAGTTAAAGAGCAGCACTAGAATGTTGGATTAATACATTCATACAGTGAGACTACAACAGGTGAGTGAATGAGTAACTTCCTCTAGACGTCAGTAGAAACCTGCTGTGAGGGTGGAGGTCTGCTGATGGAGTCATTTTACGGTCCTGGTTCCATCCAGGAGCCACTGAGTTCATTCATAACACCATGAGGAACACTGAGATACCTTCTAGTACGACCAAGAACACCTGAATGCAACAGAAATACACACATTTACATCAGCTGAAGGTCAGAAACACTGCAGATGGAGATGTAACCTTCTTCTGATGCATTACAGCGGGCAGACAGTTACTGTTTCTGGACATTCAAGAACGTCTTCAGGCCCATATCAAGTAAAACGTGAGATGTATCTTGTTTATTAAATTATGTTGTATTATTTTTTTAAATAAGTGTTTATTGAGTTTATTGTGTGTTTAGTAACACTGTTAACAAAGATTTGATTAATTAAACATATCAGAACACCGTCTCTTTCATTCAGGACCCCTCCCTTTGGATCGAACGCTGCCTCTCCAATGCGTGGACTTCCATGTGGACGACTGTGGTTCCTGTGACGTTTCACCTGATTTTCCTTCTACAAAAGGATTCTGTTACAAAAAGGATGGAATGGATATGACTCAAGTGAGTCGGCACGGCCTCTAACTCCACATCTTTTTCTGTGATTTGTACAAAAAAATCTGATTAAAAAGTGTCTCCATCTGTTCCACAGGGAGACTCTGGAGGTGGAGTGATGCACGGAGACACACTTTATGGGGTCCATGTAACATCTGGTGTGATTGCCTGCACAAAAGTAGCTGAAGCAGTGAAAGTCTGTGAGAAGTTTTACTTGGATTGGATCAAGACGACTATTAAGACGCCCTCACCTGGATGCGTCGGGTGCTTTGGATGATTCTTCAGCATGTTGTCATTTAACTTTCAGAAGCATTCAGAAAATTATTGAGTCACTCTGAAGACAAATTAACAGACTGTTTTTCTATGACTATTCATGGTCTTGTCTAGTTATAACTCTTAGTGTACACGTTCTTCATGTCAAAACCTTTCTGGCGAACAATTATCATCAAAATGTATCGAAACACCTGTAGATTTCTTTGTTATTTTACAGTAATTTTACAAAAACAAAACAATGCAATAAACATCGTTGTGGAAGATTTTGGACAAACAATCGTTTGTGAGTCAAAGATGTCTCTCTCCTTTTATTTCCTTCAAAGGGGAAGAAGGGCACAACAGCTACGTGCTAAACAGCTTAGAAACACGTGTTCAGCTTCTGAGCCATGTACAAGCTGTAGTGATTGATTGATGGATGGAGTCCATCATGTATTTCACCTTTAAAGGCTGTAATGGTGGAGAATGGAGTCACCTCGTAGCTCTGTTGATGTGTGATGAATGTAAACGCACAAACAGTTGTTTTCTCTGTACACTGAAAAAAAGGATTTTTTGGTGTAGTAATGTTTATTAGGTTAACTGTCATAATTTTTACTTTCTAATTGTAAGTATCAGTGAGAACTGGAATTATTCAAGTAAAACTATATATGTCATTCAAGTAATAAATAAACTGTGTGGGATGAGTACGTTTTATTATGTATTTTCAAGTAATATTCAAAGGTTTCATAGTCATTGCACATGAACTTAGAAATGCCAAGTAAGTTTAATTAGTGTTGGTGTTTGGAATCCGCGCATGCGCCTTGTGATGCGCATACAGGACGCATGCGCTCCGTTTTCCGCCAAAACTCAAGAAGACGACAACGACGGTCAGGTTTAATGGAGGCAGGAGCACCTAAATTATCTTGAAGGTAAGTAATTCAGGGTTTTTCCTGCATATGTAACGAAGTTAAAATATAATATGATCCCACTTGCCATTATCACACATCACGTATCACTGTAGCTTAATTTTACCATGGTTACTAAACGCAACTTACTTGTGGACTTGGGTCGTGCGCCCCGGTGTACAGTAGTCAGACCTTGCTGTCCCCTTGGTAAGTGCACAAGTTATGAGCTCCACCATCGTTTTCATTAATTATCTTAATTGTATACAAAACGAGTGGTTTATTTTGTTATGAAACGTATAGCTCCCAAACGGTCGAGCACCTCCTTTTAATTTAAAAGTTGACGGTGTTTTTCTTTATTTAGATAATGTGGCCAGTGTGACACGTGTTGCTAGCTAACCAGCTAACCTCTTTTATTTTTCACTTGCAGTAAGACGTATGTGTGTGTGTGTGTAAACCGGGACTGACTATGATTAATAACAGAGCTGCCAACTCTCACGCTTTCGCTGTGTGACACCCGTGTTTGCACACGCACTCACGCCACACATCCGATTTCTCACACACAAAGCAATCCGGCCGAGACCCGTTCTTTCCTTTTTCAAAACCCCCCAACGATAGATGGCGCTGATGAGCGCCACTGAGCCATGTGCGCTGCACCCCGAAATTAGCCACAGAAGAAGAGATACCAGTGGCGCGAAAGAACCAAAACGGAAGAAGAAACGGTCGATACCTCAAGAAGTCTGAAGTCTGAGCTGAGACTGGCTAGGTATGAAACAATGAAATATCATCCAATTCAGTACTCACTCTCTCAAACTTTAAAGCACCCGTGCTAGGCTAAGTTAATGCTGGAGCCGTCAGACAGCGTTACAGCACGCACAGAGATGAGAAAGGTATGTATGGATTGTTCTAACTCCGGGGGTAACTCCGTGAATAAGCTAAAGTCCCAATAAGTCGCTGTGTTCCTTTAACCTACAGCAGTTCAGAGTAATGACCGCAGAAGACCAACCAATGTAGATCCAGGATATGAAAGTTTTGTATGAATTTGGATGTTGCTTCTATTGACAACAATAGATTAGTGAATTCATATAGTATCTTCTGTCTGTTAAAACAGCGACACGTTGAAGCGAGACGGGAGGCTATTATTCGCGCCCTGATGGAATTCCTGGGGGAGTCTTCAGGTGAACTCAAGGACTACAAGGTAAATTGAAACATTTTCAGATCACAAAGTTCACTTGAGTACATTATATTGAATGCTTATTCACTTAACCTTTAAATAAAAACTTGCTTGAACCATCAAAACCTTTTTTTTTAAATGGAGCCTTTTTCGGTCCCTTTGAACAAATGATTTTTTCCCCAAATATTCTCCAAATTTGATTTTCAAAAATGGTTTATATATATTTTAACAAGCAGAAATGTAATATATATGGGAGCCCATTTCCTCCAATGGAAAAAATTGAAATGAAATCCCCATGGAAATAATAATGATCAAAAGTCCCAATACTTATTAAGAAATTATTTTTGGCTCACTTTGTGGTTTGCAACTTTTTATTTTTCATGCACATCTGTATTATTCAGTGTTACCAAAGTTCAGGACTCACTAGAGTTGTGCATAAGGTCCATAAGGCCTGATTTACTACAGGTTGGTGTAAAAGCGAGTGCTAACTTAAGCTGTTATCGGTACTGAGAAAGAAGAATATTTTCAGAATCAGAAAAATGTATTTCAAACTGAATTTTCACAAGACACTGAATTCTGCTTGAATTCACATATTTTACAGGATATCAGCAGAGAGGAAGCTCAAGAGGACCAGGCTTAGCAAGTCCTGAGGATCTGTGTCTTCCACACAAGTGAAGAAAATGACGGTGCATCCAAAATTGATGTGTCGATTGTTATTGAAGGGACTGAGGTACTTGACATATGTGGAAGTGTTGCAAAGGCCTGTCTCCTGCTCATGGGCATCATATATGCCATGAACCTGAGTTATCCCCCAAAAACGCCTAACCCTTTTTAGTTTCAAGATATTCTGCACAGACGTTTAGAACCTCAGGGCAAAACACTGTTCTTTAAGATCAAACGTTTTAATGTTAAACCAATAATAAGCATGTATTTTAAGATGCACTGAAGTTTCCTGAAGCATGTCAAATGTTTTTGTTGAGAGTTCAAGGTTAAAAAGCCTATCCAAAAGATAGGCTTCATATGTGCCTTTTACCAAGCTTCCTCAAACCCATTTTAGCCACTCTAAGATGACATTTCTGATTTCCGATAAGATTGAAGTGTTGTCGAACATTCGTGCTCTTCTGGGAGTTTGGAACACTGATGGGTTTGCTGGAAGTTACTAGTTAAGTTTGTGTGCAGTGTTGGAAATTGTTTGATTAAAAAATACATTTTTTCACTTGAAAATAAATGGGTTTATAAATTCAACAGTTGCCTCATTTTTTTTGAAGCCATTGTTTCAATAAACAAAAACATTAAGAACAAGTTTAGCAAATTTACAAATGTGTAAATGTTACTTGAATATAGTCCATAAATAAAAGTTAGAAAAAGTATTTAGAAATTATTTTGAAAAGCCATTGGTTTTAGGTGAGATTTTTCAGTTCGAAGCACTCAAGAGTTTAAGTAAAACTTACAAAGAATGGGAGAGTAAAACTCAATAACCATATTAATAAACAACAGTAAATTACTTAAGTTTTGCTAGTAAAAGAAACTTGAGATCTGCAAGTAAAGTTTACTTGATGATGGCCCTTGTAGAATTTACTTACAATTGTAAGTGCAAAAACTTTCCTAAGTTTTCTCAAGTAAATATCACTCAACATTTATTTCAGTGTACGATGTCACGCATGACTCTTTTACTAAAGACACTTTGGAACAATGAGCACCTTCGTGCAGCAGAGCCCTTTGATGTCGGTGGGGGGCGTTTGCATCCATCAACACGGGAAACAGAAGAAGAAGAACCAGAGCCAGAAAGGTCTGCAGCACACAAGATGGAGGACGAGGTGGAGCTCCGGTCTCCGTCCATCAGGAACCAAAGGAGGATGACGGGGAGTAGATGTGGAGGAGGAGGAAGAGGAGGAGGAGGAGGCCAACATGGCACTCTGGTGTTTCTATCTTCTTTTCTCTTCCTCTCCTTCCTCCCCCCCCCCTTGGCTTCCTCTCCTCTTTGGAGTCTCTTCATCTGTGAGAGCTTCAGTTGGCCTTCTACGCTCCTCCTACGAGATGAAGGAACGACATCAGACTCCATCGGAAAGCTGCCGGTTAAACTGATATTCTGGTAGGACCGGGTTTGTGTGAGAGACATGATACACATGACCCTGTATTCAGTGACCAATACGGTTTGATGCCTCGTTTTCTTTGTTATCTTCTCGCTTCGATCAATAAGTGAAAAATTGCCACCGCCGTGTCCATTGTTTGGAGCAACTTACAACACTCTAGTTTTCCTCAAGTATGAAGCAATATTTTATCTGTTCTACATTCTATATTCTGTTGGAGTACAGAGTTGTTGGATAGGAACCTGGTTTGGGCTCAGTTGTGTGTGTAGGAGGTTGGAAATGCTACACGTTTTTATTCAAATCGACCCCCCCACCCCCTTTTCTTTGTTGATAATTGCACTCTTTCAGACATGTAATGGCAAAAATTCATGACAGTCTGCAGAGCACGTGGCTGTTGTGACCTTTCTTCACTTGCAAGGAAATAAACGGAGAAAGACATATTTGACTCAGAGCCTTTCGTTTCTTACTTTACGATTGTCTGTGCAAAATCTTCCACCACAACATTCTATTGAGGAATTACACAATCAGGTCAGCAGACTGAAGACCTATTGGAGAGAACGTAGCTTCAGGTTCCTCTCATGTTCCTCTCATGAGCAGCTCAGAATAAAACATGACGCTAACGTGGCTCCTCTATAATTAATCCACAGGCTCCACGGTGCTTTTTGCCTCTGGAGCCTTTGCTGCTGGTCCAGATTGCCCGACGTCTGCTGGGTTCAGACATATTGATCAGACATATTGATCAGACATATTGATCAGTGGGGATTTAAATATCACAGAAATGTGTTTGTGTGTTTTTAAAACAGAACAAAACACTCGTGAGTCATCTTCATTTTATTCAAACTGACCAGATTCTACAAGAGGAGTCATGATTTATTATAATAATGATCAATAATGCTTAAAGAGTAGCAGACTATTATGTTTGGTTCTTTGTTGTTTTTCAGTAAAATCACTGTTAAATAACATTTTAAACTACACATGTTTTGATACATTTGGTTATTAATTGTTGGCAGTTTTGACATCAATGTGTAAAGAAGTTAAATCTCAGACAAATAAAGTTCATGAATAACAGTTATTATTAGGCTTTACAAACATTTAATCAATACAATATGTATTCATTTTTATTAATAACAGATTTAGAATAAAGTTTTTCTGAATGATAATGAAAATCCTGTTGAATAAGAACATGTTAAATGTAATGTGTCATGGTCCAATCCCTCCATGTAACTCTGCTCACTGACTTTTTTTGCTGCAGCTGCTGTTGTGCAGACGCCAGATGTTACATGGACCCCATGAAGTGTGTCTCAGTACATCACTCCACCTCCAGAGGCTCCACAGCTGTAGATACTTTATTATCAGACCTTTGTGTATGAATAAATAAAATACTCATTTATCATACAATATTATATTTAGCAGCAACTCTGCATCACATTCTGGGTGATGAGCAGATTCCTTCTTCAGCTTCTCACTGAAGACAAAAGACAGATGTTAGCAGCTGTGATGGGTCATTTAGTCCAGAGGGACACAAGCTCAACATAAAGGTGGAGATGATGAAAAGAAGACAGGAAGTGCATTGACTCTCTGTCTTTGTCTCCAGCAGAGAGACAATGTCCCTGCTGTTACACTACTGTCTATCAAAGGGCTTCATGTGTACAAAGAAGATGAAAGACTCAAGAATTAAAGGTCTGAAAGAACCTGCAGACCACTCACAGAGAACATGTGAGGACCATGAGAGCTCCATGGAGCAGAGAGACACTCAGAGGAAGCAGCAGCAGAAGACCACCCACAGAGAACATGTGAGGACCATGAGAGCTCCATGGAGCAGAGAGACACTCAGAGGAAGCAGCAGCAGAAGACCACTCACAGAGAACATGTGAGGACCATGAGAGCTCCATGGAGCAGAGAGACACTCAGAGGAAGCAGCAGCAGACTTACCGGCCCACAGCAGAAGGACGAGACTCGTCATGGCAGCCATCTCCTCCACAGACGTCCCTCCTGCTGCAACACGGGGCCTTTTGAGAGGAGTCCTCTGTGACCTGCTGACCTCCAGCCACCAATCACCTCATGGAGGCTAATCCACACAACCCCATTGGTTCACACGGCTACACATGCAAATGTCAGGAAGACACAAGTTGAACTTATTCAGGAGGAGGAGAGTCACAAGGTGAATGAGAGGAGTCCATCTCAATTTTATTTTGTCTTTACTTTAATTTTTAATTTTATCTTTATTTCTTAACCTAACTAAACCATAGCTTTAGATTACTAACCCATAGCTTAAATGTCACTATATTTTTGTCATACTGTCTGCTGTCATTAAACACCAAGTCTAATTCCATGTATGTCAGACATCTGATGGCCACTAACGATTCCTTATTCAAGGTAAACCTTTAATATGGATCAATGTGTGTATTACGGTTTGTGTGTAGTAGCAGCAGTTGTAGTAGTACTAGTTATTGTCTTTGAATAATACTCAACTATTTCTGTTTTTTTTTGGTATATGCTTATTTTGAAATGAATGTAATTTAATTAAACTGTGGTATACGTCTGTGTGTTTGGTGGTTTTATTGCACAATGATCTCAGCTTTAGCTTCATTAAACATATCAATGCTTTACAAATATCTGTACTTTAAATATGAGAAATCAACTTAAGACATTCTGGTGCTTCTGTAGGATGAGGACTGATATCAGTGAGAACAAAGATCCGGTTCAAGAAACTCTGCGTTTGAGTCCTCCCTGCAGCCTGCAACAGCAGCCTTCGTGACAAAAAGAGGATTAGAAGTGGAAACATAACAGTAAGAACATTTAGTCAGACATTGAGAGGTCAGATATTCTATTCTAGCAGGGTTTTTTATTATAATCTTTTATTATAATATAGGAAAAATGCAGCCTCTGGGCTTTGAACCAACAACCCTTTGGTCCCCAAAGCATCTCATTGCACCACCGTCATCTCTGATTTGCACAACTTTGCAGCTCCTGGTTCTTTGGAATAAAGACTGTTGGACCTTTTCTGCTCGTGGTTCCAGGGCCTCAACCAGCATGACAAGATAGTACTGTATAGAATTAGAATAGAATTAGCTTTATTGGCAATGTATTTGTACCTCCTGTTTGTTCTCTACAGATGTACAGCTCCATTCATGGTGTGTAATTAGTGACATTGTGTGAGATATGATAGTGAAATATAGTGAGATATGAGTGAAATATACAAGATACTGATGCTTCTGTAGGATGAGGACTGATATCAGTGAGAACAAAGATCCTCTTGTGAAGGAACAATGAGACAGAGACAAGGATCGTTTATTAAAATATGGGGACGTGTCCCACCATAAAGCCTGTGTGGACAGACAGCTGATTGGTCCTCACCTGAGCTGCTGTGTTTCTATCAGCCAACGACACCTGGCAACATTTCACTAAGTAACTGAGATAAGAACCTGCTGTTTAATCTGCAGTAGAGATAGTTTCATATGGAAATACTGTGAGACACACAGACGTATAATACAGTTTAATTAAGTTACATTCATTTGAAAATAAGTATATACTGAAAATTTCTGAAAAGTTGTACAACAGAAATAGTTGATTTTATTCAAAGACAATAACTAGTACTACTACAACTGCTGCTACTACACACAAACCGTAATACACACATTGATCCATATTAAAGGTTTACCTTGAATCAGCAATCGTTAGTGGCCATCAGATGTCTGACATACATGGAATTAGACTTGGTGTTTGGTGACAGCAGACAGTAGGACAAAAATATAGTGACATTTAAGCTATGGGTTAGTAATCTAAAGCTATGGGTTAGTTAGGTTAAGAAATAAAGATAAAATTAAAAATTAAAGTAAAGACAAAATAAAATTGAGATGGACTCCTCTCATTCACCTTGTGACTCTCCTCCTCCTGAATAAGTTCAACTTGTGTCTTCATGACATTTGCATGTGTAGCCGTGTGCACCAATGGGGTTGTGTGGATTAGCCTCCATGAGGTGATTGGTGGCTGGAGGTCAGCAGGTCACAGAGGACTCCTCTCAAAAGGCCCCGTGTTGCAGCAGGAGGAACATCTGTGGAGGAGATGGCTGCCATGACGAGTCTCGTCCTTCTGCTGTGGGCCGGTAAGTCTGCTGCTGCTTCCTCTGAGTGTCTCTCTGCTCCATGGAGCTCTCATGGTCCTCACATGTTCTCTGTGAGTGGTCTTCTGCTGCTGCTTCCTCTGAGTGTCTCTCTGCTCCATGGAGCTCTCATGGTCCTCACATGTTCTCTGTGAGTGGTCTTCTGCTGCTGCGTCCTCTGAGTGTCTCTCTGCTCCATGGAGCTCTCATGGTCCTCACATGTTCTCTGTGAGTGGTCTTCTGCTGCTGCTTCCTCTGAGTGTCTCTGCTCCATGGAGCTCTCATGGTCCTCACATGTTCTCTGTGAGTGGTCTTCTGCTGCTGCTTCCTCTAAGTGTCTCTCTGCTCCATGGAGCTCTCATGGTCCTCACATGTTCTCTGTGAGTGGTCTTCTGCTGCTGCTTCCTCTGAGTGTCTCTCTGCTCCATGGAGCTCTCATGGTCCTCACATGTTCTCTGTGAGTGGTCTTCTGCTGCTGCTTCCTCTGAGTGTCTCTCTGCTCCATGGAGCTCTCATGGTCCTCACATGTTCTCTGTGAGTGGTCTTCTGCTGCTGCTTCCTCTGAGTGTCTCTCTGCTCCATGGAGCTCTCATGGTCCTCACATGTTCTCTGTGAGTGGTCTGCAGGTTCTTCAGACCTTTAATTCTTTAGTCTTTCTTCTTCTTTCTACACATGAAGCCCTTTGATAGACAGTAGTGTAACATCAGGAACATTGTCTCTCTGCTGGAGACAAAGACAGAGAGTCAATGCACTTCCTGTCTTCTTTTCATCATCTCCACCTTTATGTTGAGCTCGTGTCCCTCTGGACTAAATGACCCATCACAGCTGCAAACATCTGTCTTTTGTCTTCAGTGAGAAGCTGAAGAAGGAATCAGCAGCAGTAACATTGGGCCTCATAGACACTGGTCTTTCATTCTTTAGGACTGGTATCTGCTCATCACCAGTTTCAGACGCTGTGAGGACGCAGTTTGTCCGTAGAAACATGGCGGTGCATCATGGTGGACTCTGAGGATCCGCTGTGATAGAACTGATTAATGGCTCCTTTAAAGCCATCAAAGACCTGATGGTCCTCAGTCTGCTCCTCATAGACCAATGGAGACATAGTTCAGCAGCATTTAGTCCATTTATACCAACAGTTGCTTCTTATTGATCTGTTGTTCTCCACTGATGACAAACACAGGACTTTGTGTTCCAGGTGTCACAGCGGCTTCACAGGTGGATCTGCACAAGAGGATCATCGGAGGTCGGGATTGTGGAGTTAATGAGCGTCCTCATCATGTGTTTTTAGATATTAAAACTAAAACGGGATCCGGTTTCTGTGGTGGCACTCTGATCAGTAATCAATGGGTTCTGACTGCAGCTCACTGCTATGAGAACGGATGGTGAGAAAGAGACAACTTTACTTTAAACCATTAACCACACGTTTCTCATAAATTCAATCTAGTGATCTGATCAATAACTACAGCCTTCATATTATGACAACAGCATTAATAATGTTAATGTAATTAATATTATACTGTCTATATATGTATATCTGTATCCTTAACAGCTCGGTGATGTTTCTCTGTACTTTTACTCATTTGTAGGAAGATAACAGCAGTTTTAGGAACACTCAAAAGCCCAACGCAACGACTTGTCATCTCAGATACAGACATACATGTGTTCACTGCGAACAAAAAGGAGAAACATGACCTCATGCTGCTGAAGCTGCCTACAACGACTACTATTCCACATGCAGTTCTTCCTACGGACTGTTCACAGCATCCCAAAATGTGAGTCACGCGCTTTGTTTCTTTTATTAAGTCAGAGTGTTTATCTCAAACAACCATGAAATCGAGAAGCTGAAGTCCAGAGTTTAGTTTCATCTCCCCTGGTAACACATTGAATGTGGTCTAGTTTAATGTGGTCCATGAAAGAAGGATCAAGGTGTAAAGCAGCAGTTAGTAGTTAAAGAGCAGCACTAGAATGTTGGATTAATACATTCATACAGTGAGACTACAACAGGTGAGTGAATGAGTAACTTCCTCTAGACGTCAGTAGAAACCTGCTGTGAGGGTGGAGGTCTGCTGATGGAGTCATTTTACGGTCCTGGTTCCATCCAGGAGCCACTGAGTTCATTCATAACACCATGAGGAACACTGAGATACCTTCTAGTACGACCAAGAACACCTGAATGCAACAGAAATACACACATTTACATCAGCTGAAGGTCAGAAACACTGATGATGGAGATGTAACCTTCTTCTGATGCATTACAGCGGTGATAAAGTTACTGTTGCTGGTCATTCAAGAACGTCTTCAGGCCCAGATGAAGAAAAAAGTAAGATGTATCTTGTTTATTAAATTATGTTGATCTATTTTTTGTCTTTATTGAGTTGTGTGTTTAGTAACACTGTTAACAAAGATTTGATTAATAAAACATATCACGCCACCGTCTCTTTCCATTCAGAAACCCTCCCTTTGGATCGAACGCTGCCTCTCCAATGCGCTGACTTCAATGTGGACGACTGTGGTTCCTGTGGCGTTTCACCTGATTTTCCTGATACAAAAATATTCTGTTACAAAAAGGATGGAGTGGATACCTCTAAAGTGAGTTGGCATAGCCTCTAATTTCATATCTTTTTTACCCAAGTCATTAGAAAGGTTCTAAAGTTTCATTATAAATGAGTATTTTCTGTGATTTATACAAAAAAATCTAGTTAAAAATATCTTAATCTGTTCCACAGGGAGACTCTGGAGGTGGAGTGATGCACAAAGACACACTTTATGGTGTCCACGTAAGATCTGGTTTGTTAGCCTGCAAGGTCAAAGCTAGAGCAGTGAAAATCTGTGAGAAGATCTACATGGATTGGATCAATGGGCACATTAATGCTCAAGGCCACTCACATGGATGATTAGGATGAGCTTTACTTTAACAAGTTCTGTTATTTTACAGGAATTTCAGAAAAGCATTCAGAAAAATGTTGAGTTACTCTAAATTTGTTATTAATAAATTATCAAGATATAATATTGATTAAAATGGTTATTAAACAAATAAAAATGGTTATTCTATGACTTTACACATTCTTGATGTCAAAACTTTCTTGCAAAAATTATAATCAAAAAATGTATAAACATAACATTCTGCTGTTCTTTCAACAATATTGATCATTATTGTAATAAATCATGTCTCCTCTTGTAAAATTTGGTCAGTTTGAATAAAATGAAGATGACTCACAAAAGTTTGTTGTTTTTGTTTTCAGTGTCAAAGAAAAGACACACAAACACATCTGTGATGTTTAAATCCTCTCTGATCAATATGTGTGAACCTACTATGATTTATCTGATAATAGCATTGATCATTTCTCTGGCCCTGCCTACACCTGATCAGTGATGACGTGATTGGGCCGCTGCTTGTGGGGGAGGAGCCACTAACATTCTCCAGGTTTCTACATTTACTACGAGGGACCTCATCATGCTGTGAGGGCATTACGTTGTATGTTCTTTGTCTTCCTTTCTCACATTTTAGTTTTAATGTTGTGTTCCGCATTTTTTATTCATGCAGGTTGATTGAAAGGTTTGACATTCTGGTAAATGAGCTCATTTACCTCTAATTGAATGGTTTTGAGTAGCTTCATTTTCAACAAAAGGCAGAGGCAGCTCGGGTCACTTCTGGTCCTCCGAGCTTCTTGTGTTGAAGCTGCATTCTGTGTAGTGACCAGCAGGTGGAGAGAAAATGAGGAAATGACTACTTCTCTCTTGATTTATTCCCTCAGTAAACATTGTAAACATGAGTTTATGGTCTCAGTCTCTAGTTTCAAGTCTTCTTCTTCTTGCAGCATGATGTTCTTTTAGTGAATTCGAAAACTCTACTGGATGCGAATAGTGGCAGATACTTTGGGATGAAGAACAAGTTCTGTGAAGCCATAAAGGATATTCCATTCTCCATGCAGCTCCTCTAGGACATTGTTATGTGCATTTACTGTTATGTGATGTGTTGAAAGAAGAGACCTTAGTGTGTACATGTAACATGAGCGTGACTCCACTTCACACACGCTGATCAACAGGAAACCGCTAAAATCCATTAAAAAATGGATCCACTTTATTGCAAAGTGCTTCACTCACTGACGAAATGAGAAATCTGACCCATTTAAAGATGTATGTGGCGAGTTGGAGCTGCAGCAGTTTATTCTGCAAAGGCCGAGGTCGCCCTCTAGAGGTCAACAAGGAGATGGAGAAACACCTATCAACCAATCAAAGGACTCCCAACAAGAGAGAACCCTTTTAGATATTTTGAATCTAATCAGAGCGTCACTCATTCACGTGACAGGTTTTGGCATATTGTCTCCATGCGTCTCCGGGGGCAACCGATGAGGTCATCCTCTGTGCGTCCTCACTCGGGGACGACTTGTCCAATCCACTTGAGGTAGGGCGGGTTCCCCTGGTCGATGGGCAGGCTGATGACCTCGGCCACCTCGTAGGGATGGTTGGACCTGGGGGGGGCAGGAAGTACATGTAGTATAATACACACAAATATAGTAAATACAAGTATACACATAATACTCTGAGAGCGGTTTCCCTGCAGCACAAACCTACCGCACGTATTCAGCCAGAGCGGGAACCTTGGAGCTTCTGGTTTTGATCATCTGGACGACACACACACACACACACACACACACACACACACACACACACACACACACACACACACACACACACACACGGTTACTAGTGTAACCATGGTAACACAACGACGTCTCTAGGCTGGGAGGGGTTCTGAGGTCAGCAGCTGTGTCTCAGTCTCTAGTCGGCATCCTTAGCAGAGGCTGAACCGAAGGGTCTCTGACATGGGACGGTCTGTCCTACAGGGGGGACTTCCTGCTTGGGTCATCAGCCTTACCTCCGCCTCTCCTGTTGCCTAGCAACCTGTTCAACTTGACAGTAAAATTCTTGAAATCCAAACAAATGACAGAAAAACAAGCTCATCTCCCGGTAACGTGTTGTGTGATTGATGTTCATAAGAACAGTACATGGACCCAGGGGGGGTTCAGGTGAGGGGCTGTCTGGGTCAGGGGCTTCATGGGGGGGGTGCAGCATGACGGAGTTAACGTTTGAACAGTTTGTTCTAAAGTCTGATATGAATTATTAACACGTAAAATGTGATGTAGGGTATAATAATGCTCCTGGGGGGCTGCGTCCAGCAGCAAAAATGACGAATCCTTAAGGATGCAGCCTAGCGTCCTTAAGGATGCAGCCTAGCCACTTTGAGACACAGCTGTTGTTTGGGTTGATGTGTTTTAGGGGGTGTGGTTTAACAGCATCAGCCAATAGAGAGGCTCGACCTGAGAGGATTCATCTCCTGCTACTTAACATCGACCAATCAAAAGACTCCTCAGCTCACGGATCGTCTGGTTTTACGCTTTATTTACAACTCAAGAAGCTTCTCTTCTCTTTGTAAAGAGTAAAATTGTGATTTCTTGTTTTCTCATTTGATTATATTTAAATTAGATAAGTTTGATATGCAAATGAAAGGTACCGACACACAAAACACAAAAATCTGAAGAAGTTATCCATCAAGTGTTCACGAGGATAACGACAGATCTCCAGTGTTCATCCTGCAGCAGGTACTACTGTATTTACTGTAACTATACGTACAGGAAGTAGAGGTAACAGATCACAGTATTTGAAGTGATAAGAATGTAAAGACTCACCAGCAGCACCTCGGTGTCCTCCTCGATCTTACCCTGCCACTCGTATCTGAGGGGACGTCACAGAAGGAGCGCCACACCATCGCATCAACACACACACACACACACACACACACATATACACATTATATTATATAATATATATAATGCACCAGTTTGATCTTGAACTCGACTGTTGCAGGTGTTTAGATCAGTGGTATATTATAGGAATAATGTCATTCATATAGTGCTTTACTATAGTCAAAAGACACTTTACAATAAAACCAACACATAAAATAATTATTAAAAGCAAGTAAAACAGAGTGTACAACTTTCCTAGTAAGGAGATATTTTTAAATCCTTCCACATTCAGTTGATTGTCTGCAGACTTTCTCTCTGTTTAATTACAGCTGCATCTGTATCTCCTCTTTTTGCATATTGTGTATTTTATGCTTCACCTCCTCGTGTATTTGATCAGTTGCTGCTCAGCGCTGCTTGTGTCTCCGTTTGTGCATCAGTGAAGGTGTGATGTTCTACTTCAGAGAGCCGTGCACTGAGCTCCTCCTCCTCAGCACCAGTCACGCTGTGCTTCATCACGTAGCCTGGATTTCTTTATGCTTCTTGAGTGCCCCCCCCCCCCCGGTCGATAACTCACACGGACGTGATGGCGGGGACGATGTTGACGCAGGCGGCCAGCTTCTTTTCCACGATGGCCCTGAGGGACAGAAGACAAGGATGAAGCAGAAGACGACGACGTCATCACGGTCCAATCAAAGCGCCCCGGAGTCCCTCACGGCGCCACGCCTCCCAGAGTCACCTGGCCAGGTCTTTGGCCACGGCCTCGTTGGGGCAGGTGACGAAGGCGGCGGAGTGAGTGCCCGCCGCGTACGTCTCAGACGCCATGGAGACGGCCCTCGGTCCAACGGCCCTCAGCAGCGGGAGCGCCAACACGCTCAGGAGCGCCGTCTGGAGTCGGGTGGGGGGGGCGATGGGACACAGGGGGGGTGGGGGGGGGGGGTGAGATACAGATGGGGGGGTGGGGGGGCGGCGAGTGAAGTTTGAAACGCTCACCACAGCTTTCAGGGTCCCACGTCGCAGCGTGTCGGCAGGAGCCAGGTCCTTTACTTCAGTCCCAGTAGAAACAAATAACAGTTAAATAAAGTCACACATTTCTCTTGTAGAAGTGATGACGAGTCCTCAGCTGATTGGTGTTCAACCAACACACACGTTTAGTGTTGCAGGTCATCAATGCAGAGACACATTTAGATCTATGACACGATGAATTATATTCAGCATATTTTATATTTACTGCAAAAAGGACAATATTCACCTCTGAAGTGTATAAAGAAGTAGAACATGGAAATACACAACAACATTAACAGTGTACACTGTAAGAAGTGTAACTTAGTGACACAGCTTTGTTTCATATTTGCATATTCACAAAGTCATTGATCCCATATTAGTACTGAATTACTACCGTAGTGATGACGTCAGCATTACTGACCCCATCCCAATCTAACAGGCTCCCAGGTATCATCATTCAAAGAAGCCTCTAAACGGATGCTGAGCCCCACGTGACTCATTCTCCACTTTATTCATGTTCTTATTTAGTGTTTCCGTCTAGTTCTCTTATTGGTACGTTTATCTGACTTAGATTTACATCGTAAAACGTCTTTGGGTGTCAAGAAAAGCGCTATAAAAAGGAAAGTAGTATTATTATTAAATGCGACCAATCCCTGATTCGAGCGACGTAAAGTGGGCTTTAGTTTAGCTAAGAAGTAGCATCGGTGCTAATGAGTGCTAGCTAGCCCCGTTAGCTGCTAACCGGTAGGAAGAGCTCCGGCGTGTTTGAGGGTCGAGTGGGACCGACTAACGGGGTCTCAGTGTCCTGGTGGCACCGGGGGGGGGGGGACCTGGAGACGTCTCCGGGATTTACCTTCTCACAGCCGGTAATGCTCAGCGAACAGACCCCTCTGCCGTAAACGAGACGGTGTTTGGGAAACTGCCGTAAAATCCAATCACAATTCTTCTTCTTCTTCTTCTTCCTCTTACAGATGTTATACAGCTGATGGGAAGCAGCGTGGTACACCACCAACTGGTGTGGAGTGATAACAATAATAATAATAATTACTATTAATAATTATAATCACAATAATGACTAGTCTAATAGCAATAACAGTACTAATCACCCTCTGCACAGCATTGAGTCCCAAGTGAAGTCTACAGACGTTCCCACTACAAACAAATACAGGAAGCATCCTTCTAACCTGCTCATGTCCCTTTGAATGGTGTGTTTGTGTGTGTGTGTGTGTGTGTGCGTGTGTGTGTGTGTGTGTGTGTGTGTGCGTGTGTGTGTGTGTTATCTGATGCTCACACACTCATCTTAAACATACGGTGGCAGACGTTATCCGTGTGATGAGAACCTGCTCTCAGATCACCCCAACACACACACACACACATACACACACACACGCACACACACACACACACACACACACATACACACACACACATAAACCCGCAGTGAGACGTATCAGTGGAGCTCGTCAAGCTTCTGCAGGAGCAATGAGGAGCGATGAAGGGGGGGTGTTGGTGGTGTTGGAGGGAGTGGAGTGGAGAGGGGGCTGGGGGGGGGCTCGTTCCCATGGAAACTGTGCAGTCAGCACATCTTTACTCGTTGTCCTCTCTCATCGGTGTCCCGTGGCCTCCCCCCACTGCAGCTGGACATGACAGCGTGCGCTCACATGAGCTCGCCAACACGCTAACAACACAGGCGGCGGCTGGCCTGACCCTGTTGCCATAGCGACCCACAGGACGTTGTTTCTCAGTATACAAAAGGAATAATAATGCGTGTGTGTCTGTGTTTGACCATACGTCCAACTGTCTCTCTCTCTGTTTCATCACTTTTTCTACCCCCCCCCCCCCCCCATCTTCTTCCTGCCCCCCCCTCGGTCTCTCGCCCCCTCTCCCTCTAAGCATGAGGAGAATCAATATGTTTTCAATTTGCAGCAGAGCCTTCCTCCTCTGCATCCTAATCAGGCTCCACTGGCCCTTTAACTTGATGTGGAGATATAGAGATGAAGAGGAAGAAGAGGAACAAGAAGCAGCTGAGATGTTCAAGTTCCTCCTTCCTCCTTCCTCCTTCCTCCTTCCTCTTCCTTTCTCTCATGGAGGAGGCAGGAGGCTGTAACTCCAGGTGTCTTGTTGCCCGTCTGGTAGAAGAACATCATGAGGTGTCCTCTTAGAATCCTTCTAGTGGAGACAACAGATAGAAACCTCTCCGTGCCCTGGTGCCCCCCCCCCTCACCCCCTGCCCCCTGCACAGCATTGAGTCCCATGATGATAATAATTCTCCTGCAGATTCATGTCCAGAGAAGTAAAATCTACAGACGTCCACTGCTGTGAAGGAGGGAGGATCTGTGAGGGCACCGTGACCAGCTCGCCATCGAGGGGAGGGGGGGGATCTCCAACAGGAAGTGGACAATTCTGAAAGAGAGCGATGGAGAAAGAGGGCAAAAAGAGTTAAAGCCTTGCTCTCCTCTGCCCCCATTAACATTGACTTCTGAGGAGCCTCCCCAGGAGATAGATTTTCAGCGTGGGTCTGGGGAGGGGGGGGGGGGGGGGGGGGGATTCCTTGGAGGACTGAAAACCCTCAGCAATTAGCCGCTACAGAAAGAACACACACAAGGTCACGCTTTGACCTCGAACGGAGGTCTCAAGGTCACTTTACGTCAACCGGATCTCTGGTGGCAAAGATTTATGAGACGACATGTGATGTGATGACATGTGATGTAATGAGATCTTCAGATGGGGTCTCGTGGTGGTTTCTTAACTCTTTTACTCGTTCTCAGAGCGCGACCACCTCAGCAGTCAGGTGACCAAGCGGGGCGGCTCAGACACCAACACGCTGTTGTGATTTTGAGGATCCAGAACCCTTCTGGAGTCACCGGGGTCAATGTTTTATTCACCGGATGCTGATGTTTGACGACAGGAGGTCAGGAGGCCAAAGAGGAGAAGAAGCCGATCACGCTCCAACGAGGCTTCAAAGGCTCTTCCTGTTCTCCAATGAGTCTTTGAATACACGATCCAAGCTGCTGCCTCAAAGACCCCCTGTAACCGTTAACAGCTTAGAAACACGTGTTCACTTCACATGAATTATTAAAGGACTTCATAATAAAAGCACATGCGGATGCACCTGCAGGCTGAGATGAAACATGGACCATCATTCCAGCAGGAAGAACCGGAGGAACCAGTTGGGTTTTGGGTGTGAGGTGATGGTGGAGAAGAAGAAGAAGAAAGGTCTGCAGCACAGGAGATGGAGAGGACGGGGCGGTGCTCCGGTCTCCAGCCGGTCTCAGGGTGGTCCTGACACAGAGCGCAGATCACTGAGCTTTACCACTACCCCCCCCCCCCCCCCCCCGCCATCAGCTGGAGTTTAAAACACACCAGACATCAGTCTTTTGGGGAATAAATGTTTCCTTGCCCCCCTCATAGGGGTCAAATGTCAGAGGTCACCTGCAGACCAGCCCCCCTGGGGTCAGTAGTGGGGGTCACACCTGCCTCCTGACGGCGTGGTGCTGATCGGTGGTGCTGATGGTTAGCACCATCATGAAGGACCATCGAGGACCTGCAGAGTTTGAGTTAGAGACGAAGGAGCCTCATGGTGCAGGAGAACCGAAGGCTCCACAAGCTCTGTGAATCATTTCATTCATGCTTTCATCATGTCGGCTCGTTTCTGTGTGTGAACGACTCTCTTTAATCTCACATGTTGTCTCTAAGTGACCTGGACATATTAGAAAGGATTCTAACACCAGTTGAGATGAGTTCTTTTGCACAGAACATTTCTCTCTGTCGATTTTTTTTCATCCGCTGCTTCAAACCATCGTCCGCCTCCTCCTCCTCTTCCTCCTCCTCTTCCTCCCTCCTCTCCACTTCTATATCAGCTCTACGAACAAGAAGAAGAAGAAGAAGAAGAAGAAGAGGACACCAGAGGATTTGAAGTCGTATTATTTATTTTCTGCGCGCACATGACCGCCCACGACTGACAGCCTCTCCAACACACACGCACACGCGCGTCGCGCGCACACACCCAGCGCACAGAACAGCGCGCACGTCTCTTGATGTGATGGCAGTGCGCGGCTCCGTGCGCGTGTGCGCGCTGGCGCGGCTCCGGTCGGCCGTCATATAGCCGCCTCGGATCGGTCGGATGCTGGAGGAAGAGGCTCCGGCGCCACGGGAAGCTTCGTCCGTCCCTCCCGGTCCTCCGCGTCGCTGCGGCCGGCTGCACGAGCGGTGATGCTCGGCCTCTCCGCCCGGATGCGCCCCTCTCTGCGCGGCGTGCCCCCCGTTCGCAGCGCCCCCCTGTCGCCGGAGAAAGGTCTAGGGACCACATATGGAAACTGGGCATCAAAATTCTAGGGAGAAGGGAAATTCAACTTCATATTTGTCCGTGTTTTCCGTGCGGAGAGGGGGGAGACTCGTCCCTGGTTGGTTCCCCTTTTCTTCCACCTCTGAAGGAATGGCTGCTTCTCATCATTTGACTATTGGGCTTTATTCATCGATGTGTCCTTGCTTTCTGGGGAGCGCTTGATTCTGCTGCTTTCAATTTCTTCTTCTTTCATCTCCTTCCTCGTGTTGTCTTCTACATTTTCTGGGCCTGTGTGTTTCTACCTGTCTGTCACCCCCCCCCCCTCTTCAGAATACATGTGATTCTTCAGAGGTGATTCTCCATAATTCATTGAGAAACATCAGCGTAGATCTCATCCTCCATCAGGTCATCATCTGGTGCAGCTTCTCTTGTTTGGGGACATTTTAAAGACATCAGGCGGCCAGCTGCTGCAACCAAACCCATCTTAACCCCCCCCCCCCCCCCCCCACATCCCTCAGACCCCCCCATGTTCCTTCACCCCACATTCAGCAGGAATTAAAGTCAGTCCGTGTACAGGTGTGTGTGAGGGAGAGTTCAGCTGTGTGTGTGTGTGTGTGTGTGTGTCTGACGGATAAATCATTCCGTGAGGGTTGTAAGTCCCAGTGAGGAGGCGACTGAAGACACAAACCCTCCATCTTCTCTCCATCTTTTGCTTCTATTAGTTTGACGTTCAGAGGCCTCATAGTGGGCCTCGACCCCAGACCAGGTCTCTGTGGGATCTGCAGGTGCTTTTAGGTCAACCCTTTCTTCTTCGTGGGCTTCTTCCTGTCCGAGGCCCGGTCGACCCGTCTGTCAAACCCTCATCTTCATTTCTCTTGCTGTTTCCACCCTAAAACCAACCATACGATTTCCCCCGAGCTCCCCTAATTCCCCCGCCCCCCCTTCCGCCCCCCGCTCCCCTCGCCCGCCCGCCGCTGCCCCCCCCCCGTGTTCCGAGCTGGCGTGGCGACGCAAACTCACAAATATTTACTTCCTGTACATCAAGAGGAAAGGGGGCCCCCCTTCCGTGGAATGCGGCAACATGGGGGTGTTTGACCGCGGAGTTCAGATGCTGCTGACCACGGTGGGGGCCTTCGCCGCCTTCAGCCTCATGACCATCGCCGTGGGGACGGACTACTGGCTGTACTCGCGCGGCGTCTGCAAGGTGAAGAGCACCAACGAGAACGAGACCAGCAAGAAGAACGAGGAGGTGATGACGCACTCGGGCCTCTGGAGGACCTGCTGCCTGGAAGGTACTGACTTATACATGTATACATATATACATATATATACATATGTATATATACCCATATATATGCTGGATAAACACACACACACTCACACGCCTACACATCCCCCTTCTCACTCTCACTCTGCATCCTCCACTCAGGAGACGTTCCCTCTGTCACCTGCTGCATACCTCTGCTCTGCATCCATCATCCATCCCTCCATCGTCTATCACATTGATCTATCCATACATTCATCTACATATCTATCTA
This sequence comes from Pungitius pungitius, assembly GCF_949316345.1. NCBI lineage: Eukaryota > Metazoa > Chordata > Actinopteri > Perciformes > Gasterosteidae > Pungitius > Pungitius pungitius. The sequence continues at coordinate 21,152,593 of NC_084908.1, forward strand.
CTCCTCATCCATCTCTCCCCTTCTCCCTCCTGGCTTTCTTCTTCATGTCCTTATTTTGACACACACCCTTTGGTGGGCTGGAGGATGGTGTTTGCTGCTTTCCACCCGGAGCTCTGGGGCGGAGGTCAGCTACACTTTGGTCCTTCAAGCCTCGCTTAGCTCAGGCCACGCGGGACTCAGAGAGGAACACGAGGACTGCAGCTGAACCTCATTCTGCTGAACGGGTCACAACGTGTAAACCTGGAAGGCTTCAGCATGCTCAAACGCTCTGAGGTCTTCATTAGCACCATTCTATCTACTCTGGGTCTCCGCCTGGGTCTCAAGTTCACCGCTCTATTTCTAAAGCTGAGTTAATCAACAATTTGTCTCTTCGTGGCTTTTTTAGGCGTCGATGCTTTTATTGTGAAAGGTGGAAAAAGGACGCAGGGAATCTGAAATCCCCTTGGGATGCAGATGCGTGAGTGATGGAGAGTTTTTTCTTCTCAGTTTAAACAATTTGACTTGTGAGCACACTGAAGATGAAGGAGAAACAAGAGAAACAGCTTTTATTCTGTGTGGACTAAAAGACACGTGGTCACTGCAGGGTCACACCGGGTCAGAACAGGGTCACCATGTGGCGTCTGGGACGTTGTTTGAGGGAATAAAATGTCCAGCTACCTACATTTAATCTATATTACTTTCTGTTTACATGCAAATATATATTCTTATATACTTGAATATCTTGTGTATGTACTATGTATAAAAAAAACATCCCTCAGGTTTCTCAGCAAAAAGACGTATTTTACTAAATACCATTTGAACACATCGTGGTGTCATTGTAATTCACATTTACATAAGAGTTATGTTTTCTGAATGCATCGTGAAGTCAATGCAGCCTCCTTCTCGCCCACATGATGCTAACAGCTAACGTCTGATACAAACACACACGTGTTGTTAACCATGGAGGATCAGCAGCATCAATCATGTGTAGTTTGCAGAACGGATTCGGTAGCCACGAGTGAATGAGTGGATGAACAATGCGATCATGTGACATCAGGCCGTTAGCATGAGGCTAACGTGGGATACCGCTAACGGTATCGGAACAACTCTCCTCGCCTCATTCTAACTTTGATTGACATGTGCTCATGTCGTGGAAACAAGACGAGACATTAACACCTAAGTGGTGATTATGTCTCAGAATGACACGCCCACTCATGTACTGTGTGTGTGTGTGTGTGTGTGTGTGTGTGAGTGTGTGTGTGCAACAAGCTTCCACATCTGGAAATCACGTGACGTTTAAAGGTTTTGTCTTAAATGGATGAGGTTTGTCCCCCCCCCCAATCACTGATTTTCTTTCTTTGCTCCAACACTTGCCACAGTTATTTTAGAAGTGTTACATTACATAACGCTCCTCTGCTGCAGCACTCCAAACTCACACGCTATCCAATCTGGCTAATGTTGGTTTCATTGTTGTTAGAATCGATCCTGCATGCGAGGCGGGGGGGGAGTCGGTGGTTGCTGCTGCGAGCGGAGCAGAAAGGGGAAGGAGGGGCAGCTTCTTCTTCTCTCATTTAAGAGCCCCACTGTCCTCTAACGGCACCCAATCAGAACCTGAACTGAGCGGCGGCTAACGCTAGCGCCGCGATGCTAAGGAGCCGCAGCAGCAAAGGGGGTGACCTCGGTTTCAAGAGGAGACACGAGGGAAGAAACGAGGGGGGAACGCAGGGGTTTTCTGCCCCCCCACCCCCCCGGCCTCTTGTGCTATCAGTAACACACCGGCCCACGTTTCCGTCCACCCACCTCGCCTGTCTGAGCCTCCGACTGACATGTGACCCTCACAGAGGAACATCTCACATGACGGACCCATGTGGAGCCAGCAGATTCCCTCACGGCTTCCTGCTTCGCCAGCGTGTGTGTGTGTGTGTGTGTGTGTGTGTGTGTGTGTGCGTGTGTGTGTGTGTGTGTGTGTGTGTGTGTGTGTGTGTGAGCAGGCTGTCTCAGAGTCGGAGTGCATTACGCCGATGACATTAATTATGCTAATAGCCATCAGCTCGCTCAGCAGTGATGCTCCTCGTCAGAAGGACAGGAAGTAACTCATTACATGGAATCAGATTACAGACGAACAACAACGAGACGCCTCCGTATCTCCAGGCAGCGAGCTGTGATCTGATCACTGGGGTAACGTGGAAGATGGGAGGGTGTCAGTCGGACATGTTGTGGGTGGAGATGTGGAGCAGCTGATCGCAGCGTGATTGCTTCATCACCCGAGGCGACACGAGGTGATTTATTTTGAGGTCATGTGATCACATGCAGGACGTGGTGAGGGTGAAGTGGGTCATGTTGCTGTGGTCTTTCTCTGCAGCTCATTGAGATCCGTCTGTCGTGGACCTCCATGACGGCTCTGTGCTCCTGAGCTCACACACCGGAGCTGACAGGTGGAGCTCAGCAGGCTCTAAACGCAGCTATTAATCTGTGTGTGCGTGTGTGTGTGTGTGTGTGTGTGTGTGTGTGTGTGTGTGTGTGTGTGTGTGTGTGTGTGTCACAGGTGTCTCTAAGAATGAGGTGTGAGCTTCCTTTTGGAACCGGCATTACCTTCTAGCTTTCATCTCACTTTGTTCCTGCAGACACTATGAGAAGCTCATGAGGTTAATAAATCCCACTGAAGAGAGGTCTCTCACACACACACACACACACACACACACACACACACACACACACTGATTGAGACTTGTTGACGTGTGTAAAGGTTTCTGTTGGCTTCAAAGGGATCCTCTGCTACACATACTTTGTTAATAAATTGTGACTTCATCTGGTCTGAGATGATGTGAGATGCTTTGGATAAATGACACATAATGTAATGTTTGACAACATTGAATGTTTGACACTTTTTAAATATTCACTATTTTTTATCTTCACCCAGCGGCGCTGTAACCCCTGACAACCTTCTCCTCATTAGCTAATTAATGCGGTCGACCCCCCCCCCCCCCCCCCACCTGCGCTGTGGTGGACGTGGCGTATCCGCGCGGCGTAACCATGGCGACACAGCCCCCTGTCCCCGCCTATCAGCCGGCCATCATGGCCTCTCAATCAAAGGCTGTTTTTACAAACACTTCTACCCCACCTGGGACACAAGTACACACACACACACTGTGGCGAAGGACACACACAGGAACACATCTAACTACACCTTTAATCAAAAATAAGCTCAGCGAAATAATTTCTTAACCACGTGTTTATTTGCGTGTTTGTTTTGAAAAAGCTGCATTCTGTGTAGTGACCAGCAGGGGGCCACTCCTCTGCTCCCATAGACGTCTATGAGGAAATGACTCTACTTCTGTGTAGTGACCAGCAGGGGGCGACTCCTCTGCTCCCATAGACGTCTATGAGGAAATAACTCTACTTCTGTGTAGTGACCAGCAGGGGGCGACTCCTCTGCTCCCATAGACGTCTATGAGGAAATGACTCTACTTCTGTGTAGTGACCAGCAGGGGGCGACTCCTCTGCTCCCATAGACGTCTATGAGGAAATGACTCTACTTCTGTGTAGTGACCAGCAGGGGGCAATTCCTCTGCTCCCATAGACGTCTATGAGGAAATGACTCTACTTCTGTGTAGTGACCAGCAGGGGGCGACTCCTCTGCTCCCATAGACGTCTATGAGGAAATGACTCTACTTCTCTCTTGATTTATTCCCTCAGTAAACATTGTAAACATGAGTTTATGGTCTCAGTCTCTAGTTTCAAGTATTCTTCAATGCAGCATGATGTTTATTTGATGTCCATTTAGAGTCAAACAGACCATAAAGAGGGGATGCTTTAGGGCGGGGCCTAACGCTGATTGACATGTTTTTAGCATGGATGTATACGGCATCTCCACGTTCTCCTCAGTCCAAGTACGGTCACTTCCTGTTCATTGGCTCGAGAAAATATTAAAAACGTTCAACCTAGAGTACAACAATACGGCGTCTTGTGTTCGAAACCAAGGAAGCAGACTTGTGTTAGTCTTTTTAATCGATAGGAAGGCAGACCAGGTCCACCCCTGATGATACCTTTCACAATAAAAGGGTATTTGGGAATTTCAGGTTTTCTTACAAAACATTTGCCGGAGAGTAAATTGCGTTTTCAGGTCAAGGCGTGGACACAACTTGGGTGAACATAAACCAAATGCATATTTGTTCGGGTATTAATTCAACAAAATCCGGTCTCATTGAGAAAAAAGAATAAAGGCATAGTTAAAACATTTCATCACTTTATTTGTTTAAGTCGAGAGCCCACCGTTTAGCGCTGTAGTAACAGAGCGCCACGTGCCGAGCTTCACAGCGGAGTCCCGCGCGTCGCCGTAGTAACAGCGCATGTGTTCTTTGTGTTACGGCATGAATAGGTTGAGTGTGGCGTATGGCGGGGAGCTCGTTGGCACCTCCACTCGGTGTGTTTAACGCCTGGTGGGAGCGGCGCTGACAGGCCCAACTGCTCCCGATGCTACGGCCATCGGGAGCCAAGGGAACGACCGGGAGTCCGATTCCAGGGGCAGAAAGATGTCTCCACTCTAAAGACTCATGATGGGTAACATCTCGTCAGTGCCGCTCATCGGCTCCTTTTGGTTATTTAGTGGATTAGTCAGAAAATAAGTTATACTGGTTTATAGTTCATTTTTATAAATGAATAGTCTTTTGAGAGCAACAAAGAAAGATCCTTAAAATACAAGTGACCTCATGTATTAACGCTGCATTCTCTCTATTGACCAGCAGGGGGCGACTCCTCTGCTCCCATAGACGTCTATGAGGAAATGACTCTACTTCTGTGTAGTGACCAGCAGGGGGCGATTCCTCTGCTCCCATAGACGTCTATGAGGAAATGACTCTACTTCTGTGAAGTGACCAGCAGGGGGCGACTCCTCTGCTCCCATAGACGTCTATGAGGAAATGACTCTACTTCTGTGAAGTGACCAGCAGGGGGCGACTCCTCTGCTCCCATAGACGTCTATGAGGAAATGACTCTACTTCTGTGTAGTGACCAGCAGGGGGCGATTCCTCTGCTCCCATAGACGTCTATGAGGAAATGACTCTACTTCTGTGAAGTGACCAGCAGGGGGCGACTCCTCTGCTCCCATAGACGTCTATGAGGAAATGACTCTACTTCTGTGAAGTGACCAGCAGGGGGCGACTCCTCTGCTCCCATAGACGTCTATGAGGAAATGACTCTACTTCTGTGAAGTGACCAGCAGGGGGCGACTCCTCTGCTCCCATAGACGTCTATGAGGAAATGACTCTACTTCTGTGAAGTGACCAGCAGGGGGCGACTCCTCTGCTCCCATAGACGTCTATGAGGAAATGACTCTACTTCTGTGTAGTGACCAGCAGGGGGCGACTCCTCTGCTCCCATAGACGTCTATGAGGAAATGACTACTTCTCTCTTGATTTATTCCCTCAGTAAACATTGTAAACATGAGTTTATGGTCTCAGTCTCTAGTTTCAAGTCCTCTTCAAAGCAGCATGATGTTCATTTAGTGAATGATGGTCCATTTAGAGTCAAACAGACCGTAAAGCAGGAAATGCTTTAGGGCGGGGCTACACGTTGATTGACAGGTCTCTAATAGACCATAAAGCAGACGATGCTTTAGGGCAAACTGTGGCCCTTATTGATACTTTTATTAATTATCAGCGGTCCCGTTTCACGGCGTTGTTGTGCGTGTCTGTAGATGTCGGTCACCAGGACAAGCCTTCGTGCTGCAGATGAGCGACAGATGGTTTTGAATGTGGAGTAAAGCTGCTCCCTTCTGGAGTAAGTCCTGGTGGCAACATATGGTGAAACTGATGGAGTAACAATGCATGAGTCATGGACAGGCTCCTAAACATTGTGTGTCTGCGTGTGTGTTGTATGCGATGCACAGGCACATTGAACACACATCTACCAGACACTAGACACACTTCTAAAGACATGGACATGTGCTTCATGTTCTTACTCACTGCGTGCTTCCATGGCAGATTAAGTATTTTGTTCTGATTCTCTCATCAGAGTTTGTGCGACACCTTTCAAAAAGTCACATTTATTAGTTCTTAGACTAAAGTCCCAGTTTTTCACAGTAAACCTTTGTCTTCACTAAATAGATTTCTGTGGTGAATCAAACATTAACCTTTAATTGTGCAGTGCTTTAGTAAATTTTGGTGCTGATTGAGTAAAGAACGGCTGTGGAATCACCAATAAGAACGTTTTCCTTTTATCGTCCTTTTTATTTGGGATCATTTCAGTGATAAAAGATGATGTCGAGTGATGAGTCGAGGTTTGTCACTCACACATACAAGAACTTTTCTTCACTTTAAATCGGTTCATAAGAACAGAAAGAACAAAGCCTCCAGAAGTAAGAAAACCTCATCGCATTGTGTTGAGAAGAGAATAGTTTCTAACGATATCCTGGTCGTCGGTGTTTCTGTGTTTGGGTGATTGATGAGATCTTTATTGGCCCTCGTATCCCTTGTACTTTTCATTTTGGGACTCATTTCTCACAAGGTAACGTCCCCCGGTGGCTTTACAGAGATCTCTATCAGTGAAAATCAGGTGCGTTATCATTTTCATTTTCAGTCGCTGAATCAATAAACTGTGAAACAAGAGTGTGAGTGATGTCTTTGTCCCTCAGGTTTGGATTGATCCCTTTTTTATGGGCTGTGTGGAATGAGTCTACCAGCGATGGGCAGCTGGCCGCCGCTCGTTAACCGTGGTGAACTTTCATAAGCTTCACGTAGAGGGTCTCAGGTGAAGCTTCTAATGGTTCCATCTGCATTTATGAGTTGGGAAGACGCTGTTTGTTTGATCCACCGCTACAGACACTTTTATTAAGTTGATTAAGTTGTATTAATCATTAAGGGATGGTTTTTGTTGGATGGGACGGAGGGTAAACTCCCTTATTGGCTGATTCGGGGGTTTTTGTGGTAAAAACACCTTGATTCTTTATTTGTTGCTGTTTGATCAAATAAGTTCTTTAAAAGATGACAGAATTGAACATCAGTCAAAGGTCTTTGTTGTAAACAATCCTCAAACATAGCGACGCGATACGGAGCATTTCTTCCTTATGTAGAAATGAAGTGACCGCCCTCAGGTGCTCCTCACCTGCCCCAAAGCATCCCCTCCTCACGTTGCTGTTTCACCTAAAATATACAACTTTATACAAATACTTCTCCACTTTTAACATTCTCTAAGCAATAGGGTCAAGTCACTGATGAAATACAATTAAAACTGTATTTTATATTCAGTATCATCCATCTAAAGAGCTTTTTCTCTTACGGACGGACTTCAGCGACGTCTTTGTTGACCTGCAGCAAAAAAACAACAACAACCAAAACAATTTAAGAATGAAAGAATGCAAACTGGTACAAACAAGCTGGAAATGTTGATATGCACTCAGCGCATGCATTTTTAAAGAAGTGCATCCAGAATACCAAAATACACATGACATGTATCTGAAGTCCTAGAAAAGAAGATGTCCCCACTCGGAGGGAGGTTGTGTGCTTTTAGGTACAGACGGACAAGGTCAATGGGACGTTTAGCTTTCAGCATCTTCTCAATGCATCTTCTCTGCTGCTAATGAGTCAAACTGAATAATGAATGAGCACCTGTCCTCCGCCTGATACGAGAAGATGGGGACAAGTGTCCTCCGGTTTGACGCTACATGCAATTAGCATTTGTAGGACATTGAGCTCCTTTCCTTCACAGTTTAAGGACCAAAATGTAAAAGCATTCAGCTGGTTGTTAAAGCTGATTCTTTCCCATCTGTCCTCTCCTTCTCATCGCCTCCTACATATTAATGAATAATAATAACAACCACCAGCTTTACCCTTTATTTAAGAAATCCTGATGCTTCATGAAGTGCATCGTCATGTGACCAGTTATGAACACTTCTCACACCTCTAATACAAGAATTTGGCCAAAGTAGGACAGTGAGAACAAGTTGTGTGACGTGTCATCGTCTTGAAAACAGCTGATGAAACATCTTCTCAGATTAAAGATCCCTCTTTTTGAATGATTTTTTGAAATAAAAATACTTAACTTCAAAGAACCTCCAACAGCTGGTTCTTTGAAGAACTTAAAGAAAGTGATCTTCCTGACAGAACATTTGTAATCATCTGTAACGGTTCCTCGTGGAACCAGATCACCATCACTGACCCAGGAGAGCAGAGCTGAGGTCCACGTTGCTCCTCGATCCTCCTGCAAACCCACGAGCCCTCACACATCTGGACGAGAGGTCGGGGGGGGGGGGGGGGGGGGGGGAGGGAAGGAATGGAGGAAGAGGGAAGCAGTCTGTAGCGGGACTCTGAGGAACGAGGGAGGGGCGAAGCGGCAGATGTGGTGAGGAAGAGGAGGTGTAGCTGGAGAAGTGGAGGAGAAAGAGGAAGGGATGCAGAGAGGAGAGGAGACAGGAGAAGACGGGATGCCAAACAACATTTGTGGAGGAGGGAGTAAGTGGAGGTGTACGGGAGAAAGCTTTCCAAACAACATCTGCACCGGGAGCAACATCTGTATGAGGGGGAGTGAGGCGGATGTTGAAGCTTAAAGGGGGAGGCTTTAAACAAGTCTCAACTACTCCTGCGCTCACACACACATTACTCATCTTTTCAGAATAAAAGCTTAAGAAAATGTGTTAATACAAAATAAACTCAACGCTCCTGCGACGGACCCTTCCCACCTGCCAGGTGTCCATCCCTCCTGGTGCTCCATGGCCGTGAATGTGAGGATGCAGACATTAAACCGTAGGGGGGGGAGGGGGGGGGCGATGTGATTTCCCCAGACTCTCCGACCTCTTTAATGGAGAGTTTATGCCGCTACGCTGTGAGCGCTGGTTGCTAAGGACCTACATGAGCTTTTGCACAGCCGTTGCTATGCAGAGAGAGAGAGGGGGAGCCAGAGGCCCATGCAGTGGATGAGTCATATCCCCCCCCCAACCCCCCCCCCCCCACACTCACATCCCTCCACTGACTCAATGGGACTGACTCGTAGCTCATCTCCATGGTTCACATGTCTCATACCTGCACCTCCGTCACCGGGCGGCCTGCGGGGTTAAGGGGCGGGACTTAACCCTGAAGCTGGCGGGTGTGAATGTGGGGTTGAGGGGAGGGGCGATGCGTTCAGTTCACCGTGGAGGATGCGAGGAGGAGTGGAGGAGAAGAAGAAGGGAGGAGGAAGTAGGATGTGATACCTCAGAAGGCTTCACATCACGACGCACAGCAGCTGAGGCCTAGAAAGAGGGGTGAGGAGGTGGGAGGAGAAGGGGGGGAGTCGTTGGCCCACTGTGTCTTCTCAGGTCCACACAGATCTTTGTTCTAAACTCAGAGGGAGATTCTACAGACTTCTTGGCACACGGTGCAGGATCAGAGTTTCCACTTCACTGAAATAAACCAAAGGGGACGTTTGAGTGAAATACCAAGGAGATTAAATGTGAAGATTTAACTCCACAAACTGACCTCATCCAGCTCGGCTGTCGTTTTTAATGCGCTGCCTGAATAGTGATGATATGAATCACATCTGTGGCTGTGTGCTTGTGGGATGCAATGCAGAGCTGCAGAATGAGGGCAGGTAGCTGCTCCACTTAAAGCTGCCTGGTACCGAACATCTGTCGCTCGTCCATCACCGACTTCTGCCTCAGCGTTTTGAGTCTCACTTTTATTGCATTACGTTACGTTACTTGTCATTTAGCTGATGCTTTTATCCAAAGAAACTCACAATAAGAGCGTTTCAACCATAAGGAAACAAACTCAGAAGAATAAGAACCAAGAAAGTTCAATTTCATCCAATAAGCCGATGTTCAACTAGTTCTAGATCAGATCCATTATGAGTCCAGTTTAAGGTCTACAGTGTGTTAGTGTTTAGTCTGAAGAGGTGAGTCTTTAGTGTGAAGATGTGAAGGCTCTCTGTGGTTCTGATGTCATCACAGAGCTCCTTCCACCATCTAGGAGCAGGACAGCAAAGAGTGGAGATCTAGTCCAGTGTTCTGCTCTCAGTGAGGAACAAGCAGCTTGATGTTGGGATGGAGGGTTCCACCAGGTCCTGGATGGAGACTGGACCCCATCCATTCACACCATGCTACGAGTGTCTTGAAGTGGATGAGTGCAGCCACATCCTTCTCCTCCTCGTCTCTTTCGCAAACTCTTTCTTCCTCACCTCCTCTCTCCTTGTTATTTCTCCCTTTGTGCCAGAGGAGTTAACAAGGTTGGGAGGGGGAGAGAAAATGTCACCACAAAACTAGGAGGGAGCCGCAAAGGGAGCGTTGGGGGAGCTGAGGGGTTTCTCTAAAGGGGGACAGCGTGGTTGTTTGCTGGGAGGTTCTGTTACATTAAAACCTTCTTCAGGCCACCAGCTGTAACTGTCTTAAATGTTCTTTTTGTTCCAAATGTATACATTTAAATGGATTCAGGGAAAGGTCTTCTCCTTCTTTGTCCCTCCCCCCCCCCCCCCCCCTTGTTCAGTTATTTCCCTTCCTGACCACATGTGAAGCATCAGAATGTGGTGATTGTGAACGGAGCATTGGAGAAAGTGACGTAGTATGAAGAGTGACACACATCCCCGGAGGAGGAGACTCAGCTGGATGCCTGGATCAAACAAACTCACGACTCCAACAGGTTGAATTACAGACGTACTCTGCTGGGAACACGTCCGGTTTCTAAGCGTCCCTTTTCTAACTTTATTCTCTGAATCTAAAGTTCTTACAGATGGCCCCAGGAAAGTGTTCTGATTCATTAATGGAGCACAGCAGAAGATGTACGATCTCGCTGTTGACTTCACGACAAACAGAACTCTCACCCAGCAGCCATTTGAACTTCTTCTTAAATACCAAAAGAATCCAGTTCTGGTCAAAAAACCAAACTGATGAGATGGTTGAGTTTGTTTTTTGTTTTGTCTCAATCTGCAGAGTTAAATCCCACTACGCAACAAACGGAGGCTTTTCTATCACCAGAAAAACGCTGCGCTTTCTTTAACTATAAATCAGACTAATTCACGTGTTGTGTGTCCAAACACGTACAGGCCTGCTGATAGCAAAAGTCATTGCTTATTCTGAATTAGCCAGGGCAAGTAGTGTGAGAATCTAATTCTACATTTATTACAATTATCTTTAATAGGTCTCTCCGTTGTCGGATGTGTTCTGAAATTGAGCAGAAATGAATTGGCCCGTCTGGGTTCAAAGATTAAAATGCAATACAGAGCACAATGGAGTCGTTTAATGAAGTGAACCCTTTTCAGTCGGCTTGGAACACACATTTTATTCTATAAAACACTGCTTTATTCTGAAAGGAGATTAAGCATTTTATATTCATTGTATTATTTCAAACATTTTGTTTGTGTATTGCCAAATGAATGAAGTGATCCATGTGAAATGATGCAATGTGGCTTCCTGAATACTGAAGAGAAGTCAATTAAGAGAGAACCAAAATCATCACAAAAGGAGGGATGAGGGAAAGAGTTTTGTTAAAATGTGTGGATCTCATCACAGAGATGATAGAAAATCCACACATTCTGAAGAGAAGCCACAACTAAGATGTCTCCATTTTGTTCTTTGATTACGAACGATTCAATCAAACGTTTTACTCCATGGGAATAACAAAAAAAACAACCATTTCATTCCTGGATGGATTCTCATGCAAAGAAACGTTTCAAGAGAAACGGCATCATAAATGCTGATGTATGTTCTCCACTAAGCCTCCTGTCACTGTCTGTGCCTCCAGTCTTTCAGCAGGTAAGCAGTTTAGAATTAGAATGTTCTGGAAGTCCATGTTTAGCACAGAAAGGGAACCTAAAAGACACAAAAGGTAGGAAAAAAATCACCTGTGAGAAAAGCCTCGTGATGAATTAAGACTCCGATCGGAGTAAAGAAACGGCTTTCCGTGCGTCACGCTGAACTCAGCTGATTGCGAGCATTTGACGTGCAACGCGTCGCCTTTGAGGTCTCTGCCATTCATCCACCTTTACAGCTGAGGGATTATTTAAGAGGCATTTTTAGCATTCAGATTGAGCCATAATTAGCATACAGAACTGCTATGCCAAGTATTTGCATCACACACAATGCTGGTTCAGAAGATGCCATTTGTACACTACATCTGATTCCACAAACACACACATCGCTTCTCTACTTTTGTGAGGACCACCATTCACATCCCCGGCCCATTGTCTCTTATCACAAGAAACTACTTAACCCTAACCAACCTCGACCTGAAATCCAGCTCTGAACCCTCAAACACACCATTGAACAAGTGACGACACCTGTCCTCACTTTCCAAAAATGTGTGTTCTGGTCCTCACAATGTATCCTGTGTAAGTACAAGAAGATGTATCCACACACACCCGGTTGCAGTGGGTTAGGATGTTAATACTTCATAAAAGGCTGTCTGCGAGTGTTTCATTATTGTCCATTAACTTAACAGCCATGAGGTGAGTCGACCAGCAGGCCTGTGATTGGCTCGTGACAGCGTGGAAGGGTCACCGAGGTCTCTTCTGATTGGTTCTAAATCCTCGGTGGGGAGTCACAGGGGCGCCACTTGCTGTGAGGACAAGCGGTGATGGATTAGTCCTGAGGTGCGGGTTGGTCACAAAATAACTGACTTGTTTAAGCAAGATGTATAATTTAACAGCTGCAATTTAGAAGAGCGAGGCTCCATTATTACAACTTTGGAGAAGGGGGGGTGGGAGCTGGGGGGGGTTCTGATAGGGATATGACTCAGTCTAAAGGCTTTGTTTCTGTGCGTGGGGGGGGGGGATTGGTTGATATCCCTCCAGATTATCACCTGAGCAACAACCCGACGTGTTGCTTGGATCCACTAAAATGGATTGAACTAAAGACAATTATTAGTTAAGAGGACAAACTCGTTTTATTTCCCTCTTGTTTTAAAACGGGATCAGAACCTCAGCTGCTTCTCTTTGTTGGTGTGTTTTTTACCACTTCTGGAGGCTTCAGCTTCTTCTGCAAAGATCATATTTTGGATATGATGAAATTCTGGGAAATTGTTGGCAGACATTACATTATATTACATTACATTATACATGTGTTAAAGACTAGAGACATTTGTACTCATCACATAATTGTTCATAATTATTGATGAATCATTGTGCCGCTGACCTTTAAACTTGTTAAATAGAATTTAGCCACCATTCGATGGATTATAGACACCTGTGGATTAGATTAGAATTTCCTCATCAGTCTTTTGTCGGCTGTGTTGTTCGTTATAAGCTTCTCCACAAAGAGAAATACGAGGACGCACAAAGAGCTTTTCCACAATCATGTCACTTTGAACAACAAACTGTAAATCTGGGATCTCAGTTGAAGCAGGAAGAAAACCTGCTCGTTGAGACTGATTTTCAAACTTTGTGCAACAGGCTGATTGAAGAGAGTCCATTTGTTCTCACGTAGACTACAAACTACGACAAGTCTAATGCTAAATACTTAAATACTACAGCTTCCAGCAACCTCCCATCTCAGAGGATGACGCAACGCTCCGGGCTGCACAGGCTTCGTTCCTGTTGAGACAATAAAGCGTGCTTTCAATTTGAATTGCGGAAAAAGAATAAAGTGAGAGAGGAGGAGGAAGAGGAGGAGGAGGAGGAGGAGGAGCGCAGAGCTGCCAGCTCGGTTCAAATGGGAATCTGGTCCTCGGGGGCTCACGCAAATGTATGCATGAGAGAGAGAGAGAGAGAGAGAGAGAGGGAGAGCGTGGGAGGGTGTGTGTTGGAGGCAGCGAGGGAGACGAGATGATGGAGATGCTGCCCGGCACTGAGTGTGTGAATCGATGTGTTTGACATGAAGTGGGATCTCTGTGTGGAGACTCTGATCCGGGGGAAGAATCATCGCCGTTCCACTCCACCTTGCGCTTAGCACGTCTCCTAGCAACCGAAGCAGACACCATTTTGAGAGTGTTTGGATGTTAGATGGTTGAGAAACGGAGTCGTGTCCTCAGTGACAATAACGCGGGGATGGCGACTGCTCTCGTTTGCACATTTGAACCCGGTGGAGGATCTCACAGGACTGCACTGTGTTGTGAAATGAGCACATGAATGTGTTGAATGAATCAACCTGGACGGTGGCCATGCTCCAGAGACCAGGAGGAACTGATTATAGAAGCTGCACAGTTTCACTTTCATCTCATCTCCGAAGCTGTCTCCATCCAAACACACCTCGTCAGGTCGGTGTTTTCTGAAAGTAAAGTAAACTCTCATCAGCCAAACTCAGTGGCCCCAAAACCCAAAATAACTTTGCTATCCTCCTTTCTAGAAACTTCTGATTAAAGTCTCACACGCCTCCTTGCAAAGATATTACAAGAACGCTTGAACTACACAATGATGGTCTGTACCTCCACGATGAAGCAATGGTAATAACAACAGACTTAACTGTATAAACACACACTGTGATCAGCACCTCACAGGCGGACAGCAACCCCAAACCAGGACAACAGTAGTAGTTGTTAAACGCATGTTTTGATGTAGTTTTGACAATTGAAGGTATCACAGTGACTGATGTACAGGTGTGTGTGTGTGTGTGTGTGTGTGTGTGTGTGTGTGTGTGTGTGTGTGTGTGTGTGTGTGTGTGTGTAACCGAAGCCCAAGCAGTAGTCTTCCCTCCTTCAATTGACAATTAACAAGGGCCTATTTAATGGCAGTAGTTGGGGAGGGGGGGCCTTTAATTACTCCTGCAGCACAACCAGGCCAAACACACACACACACACACACACACACACACACACACACGCACACACAACTCTTCTTAATGAGCGGCACCATGAGCCCTCCTTTCTTCCTCTCTTTTAATTTGCATATCGCTCCTCACCGCCCACCGGCTCTGTCGAGGCGTTTAGATTAAACGCCCCCCCGCCGCCACGTCCTCTTCTGTCTGACACTTTCCTTCAAAGCTGTTGACAAATCTCTCTTCCTCTCCGTCTCTTTGTCTCAGATGTTTCCTCCTCCTCCTCCTCCTCCCTCCTCCCTCCTCCCTCCACTTTGCCGCCTTGCGTCACCAGAGTGGCGCGTGGAAAACACGGCGTCCACGTTAGAAACAAACAAGATGAACCTCGTGCTTCTATCCCAGCGGGCTGATGTTGGTGCACATGTGGATCTTTTGTCTCACACACACTTCACACTCCGCGTGCGTCTCAGGGCACGTGTTGCGCCTTTTGTTCTTTTTGTCCCGCCCCCTTTCTCCTCATCGCTTCTCCTGTCCCGCACACCACCTCCTCCTCTTCCATCTGTCACTGCCTTATTCACAACACCGGACATCTACCCGGTGTCTAAGAAGCACAGATGTACCGATACGTCCTACGCTGTTAGAGGTCTGCGGTCACGTCCATCATCGAAGAGCTGTGACTGCATCCATAACACGGCCTCCCTTCTCTGTTCTTTCTCCTCTCACAGGTTCTTTTAAAGGCATGTGCAAGCAGATAGATCACTTTCCTGAGGATGCCGACTATGTGGCCGATGCTTCCGAGTACTTCCTACGTGAGTGCTTCCTTCGTCCACCGTCCATCGCCATCCAAAGCCTTCTGCTTCATTCACTCCTGGTCTGCTCATTTTATTCTGTAAGACATGAAGTTATTGGATATTGAGCCGCCGGGTGAGAAGTTGGAGGTTTCGAGATGGCAGCAGGAGAGAACCAGACGAGGATGTGGAAGAGCAGAACAGAGCGACGGGGGTGGAGGAGGACGGGCGGAGGCCAGGGAGAAGGGGGGGGGGGGGGTGAAGGACAGGGAGTAGGGTACCAGCGCAGTGCTGTGGCTCTCCCAGCGGCCCGGCCAATTAGGACACTTTTTTCTATAAATACTCCGGGCTGCGCTATGTGGGTCACGCCTCGCTCCCTCTCCTCCTCCCTCCCTTCCCTCGGCCTCCTCCCTCCGACTTTCCCGTCCATCTGTCCGAACGTCTCCGCCGAGGCCCCTCGCTCGCGTCCCGGCAGCTGGCGGACGGAGGCGGGGGGGCCGAGAGGGAACCGGAAGGCGGGGATCACACCGGTGGTCTTTCCACCAAAAACATGTGGTGTGGTGAGGTGTGAGGACCTGTTGTGGCCAGCGTTTATACTGCCCCCCCCCCCCCCCGGCAGAGATGAGACATCGATCAGCCGGTGCTCTGCTACCTGTTACCCCCCCCCCCCAGGGAGTTCCTTTTGTTTCTGTGGTGGAAGATTGAAGCTGCTTTCTGTTTGAGAAGATACTCTATTATGTGCAGATGAACCACTGATCCTGCATATTTTCTTCCCCTCTCGCAGTGCGTCGTCATGGCAACCATTTGAACTATCTCTGTGCTCGTGTGTGTGTGTGTGTGTGTGTGTGTGCTTCTGTATACTTAGCTCTGTGAGGTACCGCTGCACTCAAGTTTGGGACAAAACCTGAGGAATGGAACAAAGGTCGGAGGAAGCAGGAAGAGATGTTTGGTCCGTTTGAACCTAAAATCCTTCCTGGATGAATCGCTCAGTCCGTCGTCCCAGAGGAGAAGAGCCTCCTGTAGGACACTCAGACGTGGTTCAATGCGCGTGTGGGGGGGTTGTGGGGGGGGGGGAGGGGGGCAAACCGACACCCAGCAGGCCGCTCTTTGTGTGATGTCAGCATGAAGGTATTTCACTGTAGTTTTACTTCATCACCACATTAGGATATTTACAACTAACAACTCCTCCTGTGACACAACAACCCGCCAAGTGTCCATCACAGCGTCACGGCTACGTTAGCAACATGGCGACGTGTCGAGGCGGCGTATCGGGCGGATGGAAGTGATGCAGCAGTTGTTGGTCGATGAAGGGTTTCTCTGCATCGCCTCCCAACTACAGCCGAAGCACTGATTGACTGATTGACAGGTCTCTGGTCTTTGTGTATTTTCCTCTCAAACCCTTTTAACAGTTTAAAGTAAATTCCAACATATGGAGTTGGATTATTGAGCGGTCGGTGAATCAAACCAGAGAGAGAGAAAACAGAAGGCTTCAACATCTGTAACTTCAGAACTAAGATGTTTCCTCCTGCTGTGAATATTGATTTCATGTGTGATTGGAGCTGAGAGCTGCGATATTAAATATGTTACATGAGCACTTATGGAACAGTTAAAAGAATCCAGACCATTTCACACCGGCGTCGTAAACGCCCTGCATGTTATTCAGTGGAGAGGGAGGGGGGAGGTCTCTCTCCCTCCCCCCTCCCTCTCTGGATGCAGCTGATGGTACTGCTGCAGGAGGAAAGGCTGCCTGCTCGCCCTTACATAACCACATGTACGAGTTCCACCGGGGAGGCGGGGGCTGGGGGGGCGGGGTGAGGCGGCTTTGGGGAGCGAGAGACTGAGAGGGAGATCGAAACGGAGAGAAAGGAGGAGAGAGAGTGTGAAGGAGAGAGGACTTTACTCCTCCACGTGATGCTGGGCGGGTTTAACGGTGCTGAACGGAGCAGGGCCTGTTCTGCTGGAATTGAGAAGCTTGATTCTGAAGCAGATGAAAGCTGGAGTCCACACATAAACCATCGAGTTAGTCTTCTCAGAAGGTCTCTCTGCCTTTTACGGCCTACTCGGACATTTTCTGCAGCCTCTTCTGCGTCGGCCTTGATGTTGGCCGAGCAACAGGCGACATCCATGTGTTCTTCACATGGTAAATACTAACAACTTGAAACAAAATAAATTACTGTACAATAGTCACAATATTCACAACCAATGAGGTGAGATCAGATTTAAAAGTCTTGTGCATTTATTTAAGAATCACGTGTGCCGTGGTTTTATATGTGAAAGTGTTAAATTAAAACTATGTGAAGTGTACAAACCTTTCATTTCAATATGTGGCATCATATGTTTGCTCGGTTGTGTGCCTTCGATCTTACAGCGTGTGCAGCGTTAGATGGAAAGGGTGCAAAGTACACGACACACAGTGTGAACGTGTTTTTGTAGGTGTGTGTGTGTGTGTGTGTGTCTGTGTGTGTCGTGCACGGAGCCGTAGAATGCGCTTAGAACAGCTCAGCTCTGACTGACTTGAAGGCAAAGTCAAACACACTCAACCACAACCTGACGATCCGTCTCTATTCAAATGAAACAGAAACATAAAAATGCAGAAAATGTAACATGAATTCATACGGATTCTAACGAATGTGTGTTTGACAAAGAAGGAACCGATTGAGGGTTTTTTCAGGTTTTGTAAATACCCAAATATAAATATATATTATTTTACACTTTAAGGAAAAAAATGGTTTTGTTCGTTAAAACTGGAGCAGCGAAAATAAAATGAGTAACAAATATATGTATAAATTACAAAATGTTTTTCAGATGTGTGAATCACGACGGCTGCCTCTGTTCTTTTGGACACAAGGAGGAATGAATTTAGGTTAAACATTCATCATGTTCTTTAAAGTGATTGTTCAGGTACATTCCACATAAAAGATGTAAATGACAAAACAAGAGCAGTGTGTTATCCAGTTAGCGGTTAGCTTTAGCACTTAGCATGGCGCCTCTTTTAAAGTTAGATCAATGTGGACTGTGGAGGAACAATAATGCCCTCTATATGTCTGCAGCATCTTAAACACACTTCACCTGCACAAACGTCCTGCACAACAGGAGGTTTAAACCGTGGTCCTCGTAATGGTAGAAAAACGACACACACACACAGTCCTGATTTGCTCTGAAATGAGTGTTTTTAACATAAAGCCGTTGCTATAATTAGAGCCCGGATCCTCGTGCTCTGGACGGAGATGTGAGGAGCGACGTGACGTCGCCCGACCGCTGTGACGTGGGGGCGTATCACGACATGATGATGACTGACAGCTGCACGAGCACCCTCCTCCGCCTCTGTGTGTGTGTGTGTGTCATTCCCTCTCAATAGGATGTGGTCATTTACACGTGTGTGAGCTTTACATGGACACACACACACACACACAGTTGGTTATTCCCCTGTAGCTGTTTTGCCAAGCTCCCACCACCACATGTTCTTTGCTGCTGGGCTCTCCCACGTGGGCGAAACCAGTGTGTGTGTGTGTGTGTGTGCGTTAGAAGTCAGATTGTTCCTGCGTGGGAAGCATACAGTGTGTACGGGAAACACCCCACTTTGGAGAGTGAGGGGGTGGGAGGCTGATCGATGAGTGTGTTCACTTTGTAGTTTGTTGAGCTGATGTGTGTGTGTGTTACAAAGTAATGGGGAGGCTGCTGCACTATACTGGATTGTGAACCCAGGGAGCTCCCATGGTGGTGTCCACCCCCGCCTCTATAATTCAGCCACAATTACAAGGCTCTCCTCTGCCGCAGCTAATGAAACCATAAGTCAGCCAGGGACACACACAGAGACACACAACGCTGTAAACACACACCACTGCAGCAGAACCAACCGAGCAGTGGGAGAAATGAGGGGAGGGGGGGTGTAACAGAGAGAATGAAAGAAAAGAAGAAAAGAGGTTTGCAAAACGGCTTTCTTCGTCTTGCAAACCTCTTTTTGGATTGTGTGTGTGTGTGTGTGCGCATGTGTGTGTGCGCATGTGTGCGCGTGTGCATGAATGTGTGTGTGTGTGTGTGTGTGTGCGCTCCGCCTATTGTCTCATTACCATATTGCAGCCATAATGCACAGTACATATTGACTCACATAGAACAAGGAGCTCAGGACGCCACACACACACACACACACACACACACACACACACAGACAGACACACACCACTGCTCCACTTTTCTTCATGTTCACACAGAAGGATCCGACCAGGGAGGAGAAGTAAACAGAAGCTCGTCCTGTGTGTGTTTAACACAGATTTTGTTTGCTTGTGTGATGATGACGAGTCATGTTCAACATCATGGAATGTCCTTCCTCATCATCATCATCATCATCATCCTCATCATCAGGCCTCCCTGTGGATACCTGTGTCACTGTGTTCCAGTGGTATTAAACAATCCTCCGGCTCGCCGTGGAGCGACTTGGGAAATATTACAACTTTATGGCTTTATTGTGTTACATTATTGCGTTACGACTTTATTGCTCATCGCTCCCGCTGGGCCTCCGGCAGGACCCTGGTGCCGGTGGTTCTGGGGAGAAGGGGGGGGTTGAGTAACACGGATTCACGATTCATCTCACTAGTTTGGAACATTTGTATCTCAAAAAATGCCTTTAGCTTTAAACACGGTATCAATAAGGAAGTAACATGCAGGTGTGTGTGTGTGTGTGTGTGTGTGTGTGTGTGTCAGAAGGAGTTTCTGCACGGTAAACCATGTGTGTGTAAGTGCTGCATGTCGTTGGTGCTTTTCCACCTTGAAGTCGATTCGCCCTGACAGCACATGTCAATGAAGAGGAGGAGATGGGGTTAAAACAGATGGAGGAGGAGGAGGGAGGAAGAGGGGGGAGGGGGGGGGGGGGGGACCTGGTGCTGTGCCAACTCTGAGGTCACCTCATTACGTGACACGCTTCAGTGAACGGAAGCATCAGTTTGACCACTGCAGAACTCTTTCATTTCACTCATTTTGCTTCTTTGTTTCAGTATTTCTATTCCGATCAATATTTTAGTTTTTATTATACGATGGAACAAAAGAATTGCACGATTTGAAAAAAAATGTCAGTAGTGACTATCATATTTTTGCTTATTTTGCACATTTTAACTCGTGGTTGCATGGTTAAAAAACAAGAGCAGCTGTATTATAATTATAATAAAAACAACCATTTGTCACATTATTCTTGTTTTACTCTTATATGCACAGTGGTGATGTGTGTGCTAAACATGACGCTGACAGTTGTTTTTTCCTTGTTGTGTGTGTGTGTGTGTGTGTGTCCAGGCGCTGTCCGAGCCTCCAGTATCTTCCCCATCATGAGTGTGATCCTGCTCTTCATGGGGGGGCTGTGCATCGCGGCCAGCGAGTTCTACAAGTCACGCCACAACATCATCCTCAGCGCCGGCATCCTCTTCGTCTCCGCAGGTAGGAAGGGAGGAGGAGGAGGAGGAGGAGGAGGAAAGAGGAGGAGGAGGAGGAGGAGGAAAGAGGAGGAAGGAGACGATGGAGGGCGAGGGAAGGATGCAGTGCAAGAATATTGGTGTGATGACCAAGATGGGTCAAGGGGAAGGTGTGAGTGGGGGAGAAGAAGAAGGGGGAGTAATGTGGGAAAAGATGGGAGAGCAGAGAGGATTATGGAGAGAGGAAGTAGAAGAATATTTAATTTATTTTAGGAAAAATGCCACAAAGCCCATTTCCTTTTATACATTTCTTTGATCTGACTGGATACGGATGGATACAGGACAAAGTGCATTTGACAGCACGTTGGAGATCACCTTACTGACTGGGCGGAAGTTAAGGTCATCAGCTGAGATTAATCCTTCTTTTGGCCTATTTGTCTCCTAAAGGAAGGATCTGTTTTTGGCTGCTAAACGCTGTCCCAAAAACACCTTCAAAACTTCAGATACTCATCCAATGGTTCGTCTTTGGGACCATGATCGACCTTACGAAGTAGGTGTCGCCATCAAGCTGCTTTGCACTGAGGTTCTAGGCCGCGGCCCACTGTGCTGCACCAGATAACTAGTTCGCCTGCAGGTCAGAAGTGAGGGAAGCAGTTTGTGGCCCTGTTGCGGCGCTGAGAGGAGGCTCTAAAAATAAGGTGTCCCTGATTCTCTCCTGCTCCGGTCCTCCTCGCCGTCCTCACGCTTTACACTGTTGTCCTTTCTGTCTGTTGGTTCATGGCTGCACACACAGAGTGATGATGATCTACAGGGATGACGGATCATCAAAATAAAGTGTGTGTGGGGGGGTAGAAACATGATACAAGAAATAAATGTAGGGCTGAATCTGCCCCAGTTTTCATCTGAAAGGGAAGAGAGAAACTTCCGTCTGTTCAAATCAGATGTGATGAGTTATTATTATTATTATTATTTATTGATGAAGGTCCTTCATCACTGGTTCGTCAGCTTGCTTCATCGTCTCAGTCTACAAAAGTCCTGTCCTTAAGTCCTTAAGTCCTCAAGTCCTCAAGTCCTGTCCTCCCCGCAGGCCTCAGCAACATCATCGGGATCATCGTGTACATCTCGGCCAACGCCGGCGACCCTTCCAAGAGCGACTCCAAGAAGAACAGCTACTCCTACGGCTGGTCCTTCTACTTCGGCGCCCTGTCCTTCATCATGGCCGAGATGGTGGGCGTGCTGGCCGTGCACATGTTCATCGACCGCCACCGGGAGCTGCGCGTAGGGGCGCGGGCCGCCGACTACCTGCAGGGGGCGGCCATCACGCGCATCCCCAGCTACCGCTACCGCCGCCGCTCACGCTCCTCGTCCCGCTCCACCGACCCCTCGCACTCCCGCGAGGCCTCGCCGGTGGGCCTGAAGGCCTTCGGGGCGCTGCCCTCCACCGAGCTGTCCATGTACACGCTGCCCAAGGGCCAGACGGGCCCCCCCACGGCCCCCTACGACTCCACGGAGAGGGACCTCAACTTCCTGCAGGTCCACAACTCCATCCAGAAGGACCTGAAGGACAACAGCGCCAACCGGCGCACCACGCCCGTATGAGACTGAGGGCGGGGCCCCGGGCCCTGCAGAGCCGCTTTGGGGTTGTGTGGGGGGGGCAGGGGGGGAGGGGGGGGGTTTCTGTTGAGAAAAAAGAAAAAGGAAACAAAAATGCATAAAAAGAAACACGCATGATTCTACCGTTGTTTAAGAGTTTAAGGATTTGGGAGGCGACAGGGAGCCGGTGGGGGGGCGGGGGGGGACATGAGAGCAGGGGGGGGGGGGGGGGCAGCCACACTGCCCAATAAAAAGTGAACTTTATATTTTTTACTCTTCCTCAATCGGATGAAAGTGGGGCGTGGTTACCCCCTATTGGCCCCGCCTATGACCCCGCCCTCACACCTCCATCCCTCCACACACACACACACACACAACACACACACACACACACACACGCTCCTTTCTTCAGTTGCTGTACCTTCTTGATTTCTTGGTTTATTGGCATTGATACTGTGAAGCATCGCGGTGGGATTTCAGCAGGGAGCAAATTCAGGAGCGCAAAAAAACACGAGGAAAACGAGGAAAATAAGTTAATATATGTATTGATTAAATGAATATATGAATATATATGTTAATGAATCCCTGGCGCAAAAATATCAACAAGGAAAACAAAGATGTGAGTGAGACTGAATCGCCGTGGCAACCAAACGAGAGGATGAAACTGGCCCAACGGGGGGAAACTTTTCCTCCCAACAAACCCTGGTTCAGGGTCCAGAGGTCAGAGGTCAGCCTCACTTTCACTTTTAAATGAACTCATTGCTGCACCAAGAGAACTCTGGGTAAACTGGAGGATCTCTGGTCCAAGCTTGAAGAACTGGACGACGAGACGCCGCTACGGCCAAAGACACCAGGTAGGGTGGGGGGGTGGGGGGGGGGTTGAAGGGGGCGGGGCTGTAGTGACCCTGAAGAAATGAAATTTACATGCATGCGATTCAAAAAGCATCTGATCTGCTTTTAAGGAACCTTTTGTTTTGGACAATGAGGTTGTGTGGGGGGGGGGGGGGAGTAGAACCTCTACTTTACCTTTCTCTTTGAGTGGGTACTTTGGGGGGGGGGGGGGGGGGGGGGGCTTCATGACGCTTGAAACAAAAAGAACAAACCTTTTATTACTTATTTGTTTGAAATCTTAACTTGCCTTTTTGGTTTCTTTGAGCCCTCACTCAGCCTTACTCTCTTTTCTGTCTCATCTTTCTTCTTCTTTGGTTTCGCCTCGTGTTGTAAATGAAAAAAAAAAAAGAGTAATGTCTTTCAAGGTGAGCCCTCACTCAGCCTTACTCTCTTTTCTGTCTCATCTTTCTTCTTCTTTGGTTTCGCCTCGTGTTGTAAATGAAAAAAAAAAAGAGTAATGTCTTTCAAGGTGCCAAAACTGAATGATTCTGAACTCGGATGCATCAAGTACCGATGACGAATAAAAAGTGACCCACCCCACCGGGAAGGAGAGTCCTTGTTGTGTCGTGATTGGTCCTCAGAGACACTCGAGAGGCCGTCTCAAAGCATTGTGGGACGGCAGAAGGTCCAGAAGGTCTCGTGTCCTCCCAGAGGGACGTTCACACAGGAACCAACGAAAGCTCATTTAATCGAGTAAAACCGACTCGTGACGACCTCGACACCAGAAGTTGTGCTCATTTGTGTTTAAGGAAGGTTCCACGTTTAGATGCTAATGGAGAATAACCAGGCAGACAGGAGGCAGCAGATGCTGTGTTCTCCCTCACCTGCAATTAGCAAGCTTTTTAGGTCAGGCACAGTTAGGGGCTACACACACACACACACACACACACACCCTTATGAACAGAGAGGGAGACAGCAAGGTTGAGGTCAAATCAATGAAATGACTCCATTAATATCAGTTTGTGTCATTTTACAATCAGGGCATCATTTGTCGGCGTCGCTGAGGGGGGGGAAGGCGGACTCACAAACTGCAAAGGATCATGGGAAGGAGAGCGAGCTGCAGCGCCGCAGTGAGATTCCCTAAATAAAAACACACCTTCCATCTAAAAACACTGCGTCTATGATTCCATTTGCAACTTAAAGTATTAAACCAGTCCTTCATGCTTCATGAGTCAAGACTAAAAAGCCCGTCGATGACTCAGAACATCTCCAGCATCATATTTATAAATGTGGAGAAAGAGATGTCTGTGATTGATTGTGTTCTGCAAAGTGGCAGAAAACCCGACTCAGCGACTGCGTGGTCAACAGGACGGAGACGTGTCCCATCGCTATGACAACCAGATGGAAAAATAAAGCACCTCATTGATGGTTTCAATGGTCCACGGAGACTCAGGGACAGAAACACCACAACTATAGAAAGACAACTTTATTCACAGCCAATAGGATCAGAGTCCAGTAGTGTGTGTGTGTGTGTGTGTGTGTGTGTGTGTGTGTGTGTGATGTGTGTGTGTGTGTGTGTGTGTGTGATGTGTGCGTGATGTTTGTGAGTGTGTGTGTTTGTGTGTGTGTGATGTTTGTGTGTGTGTGTGTGATGTGTGTGTGTGTGATGTGTGTGTGTGTGTGTGTTGTGTGTGTGTGAGTGTGTGATGTGTGTGTGTGTGTGTGTGTGTGATGTGTGCGTGATGTTTGTGAGTGTGTGTGTTTGTGTGTGTGTGATGTTTGTGTGTGTGTGTGTGATGTGTGTGTGTGTGATGTGTGTGTGTGTGTGTGTTGTGTGTGTGTGAGTGTGTGATGTGTGTGTGCGTGATGTGTGTGTGTGTTGTGTGTGTGTGTGCGTGATGTTTGTGAGTGTGTGTGTGTGTGTGTGTGTGTGTGTGTGTGTGATGTGTGTGTGTGTGTGTGTGTGTGTGTGTGTGTGTGATGTGTGTGTGTGTGTGATGTTTGTGAGTGTGTGTGTGTGTGTGTGTGTGATGTGTGTGTGTGTTGTGAGTGTGTGTGTGTGTGTGATGTTTGTGTGTGTGTGTGTGATGTGTGTGTGCGTGATGTGTGTGTGTGTTGTGTGTGTGTGTGTGTGAGTGTGTGATGTTTGTGTGTGTTGTGTGTGTGTGTGATGTGTGTGTGATGTGTGTGTGTGTGCGTGATGTGTGTGTGTGTGTGTGTTTGTGTGTGTGATGTGTGTGTGTGTTTGTGTGTGTGTGTGTGTGTTTGTGCGTGATGTGTGTGTGTGTGTTTGTGATGTGTGTGTGTGTGATGTGTGTGTGTGTGTGTGTTTGTGTGTGTGATGTGTGTGTGTGTTTGTGTGTGTGTGTGTGTGTTTGTGCGTGATGTGTGTGTGTGTGTTTGTGATGTGTGTGTGTGTGATGTGTGTGTGCGTGATGTGTGTGTGTGTGTGTGTTTGTGTGTGTGATGTGTGTGTGTGCTTGTGTGTGTGATGTGTGTGTGATGTGTGTGTTGTTTGTGTGTGTGTGATGTGTGTGTGTGGATCCACAGGAAGGCTCTAGCCTGGACTCAGGCTCTGGATGAGCTCACAGCGTTCCTGGTAGAGAGCGAGGAAGAGCCGGGCCAAGCTGAGGAGCGGCGCCTCACTGTTCTCCACCTCCTTCTGCCAGGGACGAGACACAGAGACACAGAGACAGACACACAGAGACAGAGAGACACACAGAGACACACAGAGACACACAGAGACAGAGAGAGACAGAGAGACACACAGAGACACACAGAGACAGAGAGACACAGAGAGACACAGAGACACAGAGACAGAGAGACACACAGAGACACACAGAGACACAGAGAGACAGAGACACAGAGACAGAGAGACACAGATGAAATCTCTGTGGACAAAACATTAAAAGTCAAAGTCCCCCCGAGGGGAGAAACAGACTCACAGCTGACATCTCGTGGTAGTCCAACCCGTGGCTCTGGGCCCACTCCTGGGCCACAGAGGCCTGGACCTCCCTCCTGGTGGACAGGTCCGACTTGTTGCCCACCAGGACCCCTGAGAGCAAACAATCACACAGAGACGAGTGAGCTGGTGCTTTTAAAGGGGAGTTGAGACCCCCCCAGATAGATGAAAGGATGCAAAGGATGGAGGCTGGGAGGCTGGTACCTGGGAGCTGGAGCCCTCGGCAGTGGCTTCTAACTCGGTCCACCCACTGGCTGCAGTGTGTAAAGGACGGTTCACTGGTCAGGTCAAAGACCAGACACAGCAGCGACGGCTCCCCCCACTGTGGACAAGAGAGAGGGACAGCAGTGTGTGAGAGCTGCATTGTCTCTGAAGCAGGGGAAGGGGCGGGGCCACCTGCTGATTGACAGGTCTCTAATGGACCAAGAAGCAGGGGGTGGCGATGGCGTCGAGAACAAACCAAAGAGAACCAGTCTCACCATTTTCTCGCAGGTGTCCACTAACGCCGGCTTCCCCGGAGAGTCGATGATGTAGAGCTCCTGGGGGGGGCAAGATTTAGTTGAATAAAATGGGTTACAACTATCCTACCCCCCCCCCACCCCCCCTAACAAAGCGAGCCTCACCACGCTGTCGCTGGTCTCTGGGATGTGGACACATTTCATCAGAAGCTCCACTCCGGCTGTCTGAGCCACAAACACAAGCATGTGGAAGGTTAATGTGTATAGGTGAGGTCATAGGTAGGGTTGGGTATCGTTTGAATTTGAGCGATTCCGATTCCGATACCGATTCCTTGTTTCGATTCCGGTTCCCAGCGATTCTCGATTCCGATTCTTTTAAGAGGCAGGGTCAAAAAAGTTTAAGTTTAAGATATTTTAAATGAGCTAGCTAACCAAGGGTCTTTCTGAACCTTCTCCATCAATGTTAATTCTATGAACTTTTTATTAACTTTACTATGAATTTCTAACAGGGCTGTTTTCAACTACAATATGAATATCAAACTATGAACTTGAATATTGTATAACATTATATAACATTATAAATAACAGGGGTACACTTTCCTCCAGAGAGCTTTATTTTTGAAACCTCACAAAAACACATTTACACGTGAGTGTGTGATACTGCAGGTACTTAAACGTTACCTTGCTCCCACTGATGGACGAACCCTTGGAATCAGAGGAGGAGGCAGCGCGTCAAACACGGGGCACACGGAGGGGGGGGGGGGGCGCGCAACTCTCCCAACCTCAAATCAGGGACACTTTCGCTGATGGGGGGCTGCTGGCGGTCGACGCGGGGAGTGCTAGTACAACCTTTTTTTTTTCTTTGCAGCGCCAGCCTCACTGCTCATTTTAACAGATAGGACCGCTCCGCTCGGGCCACCCGGCACCCGCGCGCGCACTGGTCTGATGCGTCACAAATTCACAACAACCGGGAGTTTTTTGCCAAGTTTTCGGTTTGTTTCGAAAAGTGTAACCACACTTTGGACCGCCGACGCACGCTATACATGTTCGATCGCGCTGTTACGCCAACACTTCCGGTGGACGCTTCTTCGTTGGTGTTCAGCGGTTTCTATTTCCGGTCGGCGCCGGCGGACTGAGAATCGAAACAAGGAATAGAATTTTAAACTTTTGAACGATACCGGGTAAATCGCAAAGCTAGTTCCGATTCCATTCGATTCTCGATTCTCGATACCCAAGCCTAGTCATAGGTCAATGACATCACACGTTAAAGACACCTGCCATCCGGGCCGCGATGAGATGACATCTAACTGCGTCCAAAGTGCACTGGACGCTTGACGGCGGAGCTCCGCCCCCTCCCCCCCTCGCGCCTCCCTACTGGCGGGCGAGACCAGTGATGCCAAAAGACCAACACGCACGTGTACCTGAGTCTCACACACACACACACACACACACTAACGAGCTGGTGTGATGCACAGCAAGCCCCCCTCCGGAATGCCAATGAGGGCCCATTAGCAACAAATGAGGTTGGGATGCTGCTAACGGGCCGGTGACATTTCAAAGGAGGACGTGAGGAGAATGGCCTCCCAAACAAGGCGGTTCTTCTCCACGTTGACGACAGACAAAGCAGAGAATGATTGTCGTAAAGCTTTCTGGTGTCAGTCTGCAGATCAGAAGATCAGATCTTCTGGATGTCTTATTCTCAGCGTTCCAGCGGCTCGCCCTGGCAGCACACCGATGTTATCGCGTGACTTTGGTGAATCGGGACGAACGCGTTAATACACAAAAGAGACACAATAGCCAAAAGTGACTTGCTAAAGGAGACAGAGGCACATCAGCAGCTCCTGTGATGTGAGGCTGAATCACTGTTCTGGTGAAGAGAGCCGACAACAGAAAGGTCCGAAGCAAATAAGGAGGTGAGATATAGAAATATGAATAATATATATTTCAAACATGACATTTCTACAAGCCGACCCCCCAGTCTCTTTAAACTCATCAAACATTCACAACAAAGGAGCTTCTAAGTTGGGGAGAGTCGTTTTTTTATGAATCACACAAAGCATTCGGCGACAAGTGGGCAACAAGTTCAAAAAATGTCCCCCAGTACAAAGCCAGCAGAGCGGCTTTGAAAAGGTATTTTAAGGGTTGCCTGGCAACAGCAGAGAGTGAAGAGCAGCTCACTGGCCCCAGCTGTCTGGTGGAGCCTCATATACATACATATATGTACATATATATATATATATATATACACACACATATATGTATACACACGTATATATACACATATATACAGCTAATCTTTTTTATATTGTCCCATTGTATTGTACAAATGTGTCAAAAATAAAAAATGCCCATCGAGTAGAGAACACACACATTTTGTAGATTTGGTATTCTCTTTATAAGTTAAGTTGGTTCTTTCGGACATGATAATTCTTCTGTACCATCACAGCCATCTGCTGGTCAGGATCTACTCATTGATAAGATGTTCATGAGGTCCGTGATGTTCTCACCATGCTGTAGTTCTTCTGGAATAGAGTACCGTCACTATGGAACATGTGGGAAAGGGCACTTTTCCCCACTGCAGCGTCTCCTACACACACACACACACACACACACACACACACGCACACACACACACACACACACAGATGTTCATATATTTTTGCCGGTTTCAAAAATCCTTTATTAACAGCACACGTATAAAAGTATCAGCAGTCAGTGTATTAAGTGGACTCGTTCTGCGGTACCAGTACCTTGACTGGCACATTTATATATATTATAGAATACAAATATTCTAAAATTCTACCGCAGGGGGAGCGACACCTCAAATACACACAGAAATAGAATCGTTTACTAACGAACAATTTCAGATAACAAAAAATGGTTAACGTTACGAAAGTGATTTGTTTGTAACGTTAGCAGTTGCGTTCACAAGTAATTACATTATTTAATAAACTACATGTAATGAATCGGATGAACTCTCACAACAAGAAAACGTTAGCTAGGAGAAGGGTGTGTTTTAGTGCTAACGGTTGCGTTGTTAGCTCTAGCTTTAGCCAGTGTATCGTTAGTTAGCAAAAGGATGTATTTTCGTGCTAAGTTTGTTAGCTTTAGCCACTGTATCGTTAGCTAGCAGACGGATGTGTTTTCGTGCTAAGTTTGTTAGCTTTAGCCGGTGTATCGTTAGCTAGCAGAAGGATGTATTTTCGTGCTAAGTTTGTTAGCTTTAGCCGGTGTATCGTTAGCTAGCAGAAGGATGTATTTTCGTGCTAAGTTTGTTAGCTTTAGCCGATGTATCGTTAGCTAGCAGAAGGATGTATTTTCATGCTAAGTTTGTTAGCTTTAGCCGGTGTATCGTTAGCTAGCAGAAGGATGAACTAACGTTACGTTTACTAAACCTTACCGACAAGCAGACATCTTGCCCTCAACTTCACCATCCTGCGGATGATTACCGGACACGGTCAAAGTAGAGTGTCCCGTGTCATTTATTATCGCTTTACATTACTTTATTCTAAATACCGTCTTCCTTCTTGGTCCTTGGCAACACTGACACAACACGTCTCTTAGCAACCAAGCCACAGAGGCATTGGATTGGTCCGGTCGGTGAGCGACGTACAGAGGCTGTGCTGTCATTGGCTGGTTGTGAAGACGTAAAGACGTAAGGAGGAGGCGATTGAGGAGGGTTTTTAACCCCTGGGAAAGTCTGTCAGGCAGGCGTTTACTTAAAATATGTATAAATTATTGCCATTTGTGAAGAGATTGGCAATTCAAAAACTATCACCATGACCTGGTCGTAAAATGGGTGACGAGTGTTCGTGAGGTGTAGCACGTGGAGGATGTGAAAAATAACTACCTTAAAGACTCTACGTGGGCAATACACACCCACCTCCTCAAAAGCAACGCCCGATGCTGCCAGCAGGGGGCGGGCTTTCTTACCGTAGCGTCACAAATTACTAATTATATTGTGTATTTACATGTTTTGTTAGTGTTTATAACGTTATTGCTCCACTTTCATATTAATAAACATTTCACCGCAGGTTTTGTGATATTAATGAATGTCCTGAATAACCTTTCATCAGTAAAAGTAAACACAATAGTAAAATATCGTTTTCTAGTTGAGTCAACTTATTTCTTGCAAGAAGCGGAAAAATGGTTGAAGCGCGTGACTCCATCAGCCCCTTGTGAGCACTGGCGCGCACCCCTCATAAACACGTGCGTGTGATCGCCATCATGTGTTGCAGCAGGAGCGCTCCGTTCAAAGGCGTGACATTTGGAAGCGCGTTCACGTGATCGCCACCGGCTCCTGCGCCGCGAGAGAGAGAGAGAGAGAGAGAGAGAGAGAGAGAGCGTCATCAGAACACTGGCTTCCACCTTCCCCTGCAAGGATATCGATGGAGGACGACAGGGAATTTAGAGGTTAAATCTACACAAGAAGACAGAACCAGAAGTCGTTGCACCATCCAGAAGAAGGAGAAGAACAAGGGGGCAGACCCACGGAAATTCTTTGTGTTGGCTCGAGGAGCTAAGGACCAGAGGAGGCTGTGCAGAAAGGAAGGAGGACCAGAGGAGGCTGTGCAGAAAGGAAGGAGGACCATGGAGGGGATGCAGGCATATGGAGCGGGGAAAGCCGGAGGAGCCTTTGACCCGGTCACCTTCTTCCGGCAGCCTCAGACTGTTGTTCGCATCGTGTCTTGGGTGAGAAACAAATAAATAAATATTTATATATATATCAATACTTGTATAAAAGACAAATAGGATTTAGCTGTATTCTTTGCCAGAGACACGGACCTGCTTTTAAATAGCTTTATTTCACACTATTTCACACGCAGGGAGTGTTTGAAGACCTTTTATTGTGCAACCCATAGTAACATTTGATATTTGCATTGTTGAAGGTGTAATGATGTATGAGGGAGGCCCATAATGGGTCCTGGTCTGTGTTTACATCATCACTGCCCTCTCCTCATTCAGGGTAATAACTGTAATTCATATGGAATATGATCCGATCAGCTCTGCATCGTTGTAGTGTATCTGTGGTTGTGTTTCCTACGTGATACTCTGACTTTATCATCTTTTACTCTCCTCTTAATGGCGTAAAGTTAACTGGTGCTCGTGAAACGCACTCCGTCTCTTTTGCTTTCACGTTTGTCCTGTTCTGCACTTTGGTTTCCTTCAGTGAGACACGATGTAAAATATGAGATGGAAGGTGGTTCTTTGAAGCAGAAAGTTGAACGTTTGGATTGTTTCTTATTTGTTTTTGTCTCTTGTAAAAACAGCATTTCTCAAAGAGCTGAAAGGATAAAAATGCAGGAAAAGTTTGTGGACTGAGGCTTCGAAGCCTTAAGTCCGCTGTCGCCATCTTGTTCATTTTTCCCCCGGGGGACAGGAAGTGACCATATATGGACTGAGGAGAATACATCAAGAGAGAAGCTGGTTTCAAATGGTCAAATGTTCTTAGAAAGGTTGTGAGGAGGGAGATGAAGTGAAGTAGTGGCTCCATGTTAAGAGCTGTTTGAATTCTCTGATGCTTCGATGCTTCCTTCCTTAGCTCCTTTAGCGTAGGAACCACTGGAGCATCCTTTACAGAGAATTCTGTCCCACAATTCCTTGCTGCGGCAATATTTAAAAAGTGACGTTTCATTGGGCTGCAGATCATGTGAGTAACCGTTAGCATGACGCTTTTATGTAGCAGCCCTGTTGATTAAGCTTCTCTTTGAACCTGGTTGTTTGATGTCATTATGTGGATTGTCTCTTCCTAACTCCTCAGGAATTCTTTCCTTGACCCTGTGAGGTCAAGGAATAGATGTTAGGAGGTCATTTCTTGACAATTTGAATCCAGCTCATAGACTTCTATAGGAGCAGAGGAGTCGCCCCCTGCTGGTCAGAAGAGAGAATGCAGCTTTCACTCATGAAGCTCTGGCTTCAGTCTAAAGAATAGACGTGAATGGACACAAATTGGCGCAAAAACCAGCTCCTTCTCGTACTCCGGTGAGGTGAAGTATTTCTGCCCTGGGGAGGGAAGTAGGCGGGACCTGAACCATGTGGTACAAACAATAACCCTGCTGCCGTACATAGGCATTTATGATGGTGTTTATTAGCGTAGCCTAGCGACAATCCAACCAAGCTCCATTCAGGAAAAGCATCTTAAAACCCGAGCACAGGTACGGGGGGGGGACTCCCCGGGTTCCAAGCACCTCGGCAACAACACGTCTCCATAGTAACAGCAGCAGCCCGAGTTGTGATGGTTTGCGTGATGGTGCTAATACTTCAGGCTGCTGAGGACTGTGGGGGAGGAAACTATGGTGGTGGGGGGGAGGGGGGGGGGGGTGTCAAGTGTATGTGTGTGTTTGTGTGTGTGTGGGTGTGTGTGTGTGTGGGTGTGTGCGTGAGAGGGAGATTCTTCCTCAGGGAGTGTGTCCAGTGTGTTTGTTGTGATGATGCACAATGGTTGGAGGATTTGGGTGATCCTTTTCTAAATATGAACTAAATATTGAACTAATATAACGTTATTGCCTTATTTTAATGTATTTGATGGATTGCTGCTCTTATAATGCACCGTACGTGAAAAGAAAATTAAATTAGAAAATGAACTAACTTAACACTATATTCACTAAATATCAAAGAACAAGTAGTGGTGCTATCGATGTGTTGAATGAGAGTCTGTCACACTTGCTGTTACTAAGCAACCCAAACGAGCGTGATGATGATGATGATGATGAAGTGTAGTAATTTAGAAGTAGTTCTCACTGAATTATCTAAACACAGTTAAAACAATCGGAGTCAAGTTATGAAAGGATATCCACTCTGCAACAAAGAGGCCGCTGTGCACCTGGTAGAACTCACACAGCACATTCTTGTCGGCTCGGTGTAAACGAGGAACCGTCCGGCCCTCGTGTTAGTGCCTCAATGTCAGAATTCAGACCGTTAGAACCTTCCTTAATTTGCTTGTTGGCATATAAAAACCTTTAAGTGTTGGCAGACGTCATGTTATCACGCGTTTGTTTGGATGAGAACTAAATATTTGACCACATTAACAAATGGGTTGTTGGCATTTAGCTAGTTGGTGTCAGTACGCAGATCTAATCCATGTGCTTCTTCTCTCCTTTTAACCCAAAACAGAGTTTTATTTCTCGTCTCTACTTCAGTATAATACTCCTGCTTCAGTTAAGTTGACTCCTCTGTTCTCATCCTGCATTTGTAGCATTAAAGCTTTCATAGCACTTTTAGCATTCGTAGCACTTATAGCATCGTAGCATTCGTAGCACTTGTAGCATTGTAGCATCGTAGCATTCGTGGAACTTGTAGCATCGTAGCATTCATAGCACTTGTAGCACTTATAGCATCGTAGCATTCGTAGCACCTGTAGCATTGTAGCATCGTAGCATTCGTGGAACTTGTAGCATTCATAGCACTTGTAGCATCGTAGCATTCGTAGCACTTGTAGCATCGTAGCATTCATGGAACTTGTAGCATTGTAGCATTCATAGCACTTGTAGTACCGTAGCACTTATAGCATTGTAGCATTCATAGCACTTGTAGCATTCGTAGCATTTGTAGTAGCGTTCGTAGGGACACCTGAGAGGTATTTGTTCTGGTCCTTTCTTTTAATGGACACCGTCCCCGTAGATGGACGTAATCCAAAGCTTTGCTGTCCTCTCCACTGCCACAATGTGCATTAATGAAGACAAACAGCCAGGATATAAAGAACAGGCCTTTTCGCCTCCCAGATTGAGACGGCGAGTGTGTGTGTGTGTGTGAGTGTGTGTGTGTGTGTGTGTGTGAGTGTGTGTGTGTGTGTGTGAGTGTGTGTGTGTGTGGATACGAGTGTCCTGACTCATGAGTGAGGTGTGTCTCATTTGGTGCTGCAGTGGCTCCCCTTGAGTCGTACTTTGACGAGGTCTCCTCTCTCTCTCTCTCTCTCTAGCTCATTACATTAGCACCTGCTGCCATGGAAACGGCAGCAATCAGGTATCCATCCCTTATCCAGCAGACAACAGCCCCCCCCCCCACACACACACACATTGTAAATTACATCCTCTTTTATCAGATTCAAAATGTCTGGTTCATGTTTAGATCAAGTATTTCATCTAAAGACTAAAAGCTCCAAATAAACCGAATCACACGGATGAAATTTGAAAATATGCCGTGAATCTAAACGGTTTTATTTGCCACCTACAGCCACAAACTCATATATTTCCAGAATGATTGAAACTAATCATCTCAACCCGTCCTGGTTTGATGAGGCGTCGGATGAGGTGCAATCACACTAAATATAAAAATGAAGGTGACATCCTTCTGATTCATGAGTCCCCTGTGTGTGTGTGTGTGTGTGTGTGTGTGTGTGTGTGTGTCTTAGCAGCTTTACATCTCATCATTAATGCCATATAGTTTTATAGTTGTAAACATCCAATCAGTGTTTAGACCAACAGGAGGAGGAGCTACAAGTGTTAGCAGCACCGCTAACGGCTAACAGCTAACAGCTAACAACTAGCCAACTTTGTGATGCGTTCAGGCTCTGCTCAGTGAACATGAGAACATTATTATTATATAATTATCAAATTATACAGCATAATATATAATAATATAATTATACAAGTTACAATATTTTATTTTAGTAAACGGGTTTCTATTTTTTTAAATACCTTTTCAATTACTACAACAAAGAAACAATACGGACGGAGGAAGACTTGATATTAAAGGGAATTTATCTGTTAATTTAGATCATCAGTGATATTTGCTCCTTTTTTCTGATCTGATCTAAAGTTTGTGACCTGTCGCACCGCTAATGGATGAATAAGTGAGACAGAAGGAGAAAAAAAGGAGGTCTTTGCATTCCAAGTGTTTGGCAGAAAATTTCCACAAGCAAACACACACACACACACACACACACACACACACACACACACTCTTCAAATTTCAAATCAACATACCTAGTGTGCAAATCTGACATGACCCTGGTCACAAGAGCAAGAACCCCTCGTGGTGTCTCTCACAGTGACTGCTTTCATGTTCATGTGATCGTAACCCCCCCCCCCCACACACACACACACACACACACACACACCTACAGAAGCACCGGCGGGATCGCAGCGACAGAAGAAGAGACAGCGAGTGGGGGAGGAGAGCTCATCACATGCTGCACTCTTCATCCTGAGCTTCCAACTGGAATGATTGAATTCATATTATATTCATAATTACAAAGGAAAACATTTGTGTGTTTTGTTGTTAACAAGTGAATCATTTTGATCTGAGTTCATATTTACCTAATTAGAATTTAAGCACTAAATTTAACACTAATGTGGAAAAAAGCCTCCAGAACATGTAAAGAGGGTCTTGATCAATCTCATTCATCTCCTCGATCTTCTGAAAGTCACAGAGAGGGGGGGGTTAACATCCTCCATGACACAGCCCCCCCCAGAGCATGACGTTGGACTGAGGGGGGAAGGCGGAGAGAACCCCCCCCCCCCCCCCACGGGGAGAACATGCCGACTCCCCACAGAAGAAGGGGTTCAAACCCCCAGCACCTTTCTGTGGGGAGACGGTGCTAACCCGACGCCACCCCCCCCCCCCCCCCCCTCCTCGAGGAGAGTGAAAAAAACACAAATGAAACACCCTATAGGATCCATAAGCCCGTCCCACCCCTGAATGCTGCTCATAGTGTTCTGACTTCATTCTTTTACATCGTGAGAAAAACCATCAAATAAAATGAGCTCTTTTCTTCTCACATGATCTGAGGCGTATAAACGGGTTCATGACGTCATGTGACTTTGTGTCTTCTGACCTGATTCTGAGAGCATGTGAAGCGGTGGACAAACGGGTCTGTGTGTCTGATGGCCCGTATGACTAAGTGTGTGTCTGTGTGTGTGTGTGTGTGTCTGTGTCCAAGTGCGTTGGTTTAGTTTAGAGAGCCCCTGTGGGCGAGGCATGATCTGGTAATGACTGGAGACCAGGATGGAGGAGACCAGGATGGAGGAGACGAGGGTGGAGGAGTCGAGGGTGGAGGAGTCGAGGGTGGAGGAGTCGAGGGTGGAGGGGTGATGCAGACCGGGCTAAAAATACCCCCCAATCTCATGGTCATGTCTTCCTTCATGAAAAAGGGGCTGCTGGTAGATGAGATGATGGTGTCCCCTCTACTCAAACACTGTAGGAGTGAAGGAGGGAGGAAAAGAGGGAGGGAAAGGTGTGATGGAGTGAGGAAATGGGGGAGTCAGGAGTGAGGAAATGGGGGAGGAGGGAGGAAAAGAAGGAGTGAGGATTTGAAGAGGGAGGGAGGGAGGGAGT
The DNA here is from genome assembly GCF_949316345.1 of Pungitius pungitius. NCBI lineage: Eukaryota > Metazoa > Chordata > Actinopteri > Perciformes > Gasterosteidae > Pungitius > Pungitius pungitius. Next base: position 21,189,528 of record NC_084908.1, read on the forward strand.
GAGGGAACAGAGGTTTTGCGTACTACAAAGACACATGCTGAACACGCCGTCTCATGTGTCCTCTGCCTGGCAACAGACCATAATATGTTGAGGGTCACGGATCCTTCTGTCCTGCTGGGACGTGTGTGCAGCCTGAAGCTGTGTCTCATTTGGTCAGCTGCATCCTCAGAAGGACCCGGCCTTGTGGTCCTTGTGGGCCGGATCCGCATCAAAGGCATCGTCTGAACCGAGCGGTCTCTGAAAGGAGACGGTCTGTCCCATGAATATATATATAAAGGCTAGATGTCTCGTCTATAGATGTGTATATATAGGCTAGATGTCTCGTCTATAGATGTGTATATATAGGCTAGATGTCTCGTCTATAGATGTGTATATAAAGGCTAGATGTCTCGTCTATAGATGTATATATATAGGCTAGATGTCTCGTCTATAGATGTATATATAAAGGCTATAGATGTCTCGTCTATAGATGTGTATATAAAGGCTAGATGTCTCGTCTATAGATGTGTATATATAGGCTAGATGTCTCGTCTATAGATGTGTATATAAAGGCTAGATGTCTCGTCTATAGATGTATATATATAGGCTAGATGTCTCGTCTATAGATGTATATATAAAGGCTAGATGTCTCGTCTATAGATGTGTATATAAAGGCTAGATGTCTCGTCTATAGATGTATATATAAAGGCTAGATGTCTCCTCTATAGATGTATATATAAAGGCTAGATGTCTCCTCTATAGATGTATATATAAAGGCTAGATGTCTCCTCTATAGATGTATATATAAAGGCTAGATGTCTCCTCTATAGATGTGTATATAAAGGCTAGATGTCTCGTCTATAGATGTATATATAAAGGCTAGATGTCTCCTCTATAGATGTATATATAAAGGCTAGATGTCTCGTCTATAGATGTATATATAAAGGCTAGATGTCTCGTCTATAGATGTATATATAAAGGCTAGATGTCTCGTCTATAGATGTGTATATAAAGGCTAGATGTCTCGTCTATAGATGTATATATAAAGGCTAGATGTCTCCTCTACTGGAGTAAGAGAACCCAAATTCCTCAACACATAAATGGTGAATTAACGGCAGCAGCAAACAGAAAAGTCTTTAATCTGGATTTAAAGGAGCTGAGGGACTCGGCAGACCTGCAGCTTACTGGCACTGAATGGAACTGAATGTTTAGTTTTAACTCTGGGAACAGGAAGTAGACCCGTCCCAGGTTCTTCAGAAATGTACTTTAAACCATTGAGAGCTCTTTACACCAACAACAGGGTTTTTTCAAACACCCACAAGATAATGAGACGTCACCATGACGACGTCACCTTCTTAAACCCCTTCTTACCTCCCTGCACCAACCGCTCTACTCTGACCGACTTCTCCCCCCAACTGCTGTAACCCGTGAAGCTTTATAGCTCTTCTTTCTGACATCATCTCTCTGCCTCTCTGACATGTACTGTTACCACAGTTATTATAATGGTCCTGATTGACAGCCGCTCCATTGTGCGCTCTTCCCTTTGTCGCCGACACACACAGCTGGGTAAACTACCCTCACTCACAGACACACACATGCACAACCCAAAGGTGTCCCCTCTTTACTTCCTGTGGCGCCCCGTCTCCTGGAGGCTGAGGACAGGGAAGAACAGGAAGGAGGACAGAGATGACGGAGGAGGAGACTTTTCATGCAGAGAACAATATCTGAAAATAGGTGATTTTAATAAATGGTACGCCATGCAGTGAAGTCGGATCTGGTTCCAAGATCAATCAAACTGTGTCCTGTTTATCAAAGGTCTTCCATCCGCAGGTCACGACGGCTACTTGATCTTCTCCTGTCGACTCCTCTGCAGGTCTTCTCCATCGTGATCTTTGGCTGCATCGCCAACGAGGGCTACATCAACCGCCCCGAGGAGCCGGAGGAGTTCTGCATCTTCAACCGCAACCAGAACGCTTGTAACTACGGCGTCTTCATGGGCTCCATGGCCTTCCTCTGCTGCATGGCTTTCTTGGCTCTGGACGTCTACTTCCCCCAAATCAGCAGCGTCAAAGACCGCAAGAAGGCCGTGCTGGCGGATGTCGGCTTGTCAGGTAAAATAATATTTAAGAGATTTGTCTTTGTGCTCCAAACTGGGCTGTGAAATAATAACCATGTAAACTTCAGACAAGCTCCATCTGATTGACAGGTCTCTAACAGACCATAAAGCAGGGGATGCTTTAGGGCGGGGCTACACGCTGATTGACAGGTCTCTAACAGACCATAAAGCAGGGGATGCTTTAGGGCAAACTGAGAAGTCTAAACCCTGATTGACATTAGAGAGAATGACGGTTTTAAGACACATCGGCTTTTTATTCACTTTTTCTGATCCAGAGGTCTCTGCATGACCGAGAAAGATCACCAGCATCAGTCATCTTCTCATTTGAAGGCCTTTATGCACACAGGTATAGGTATCTTCTCATTTGAAGGCCTTTATGCACACAGGTAACCCAACCAGTCCAGGGTCCAGGTCCTCCTTAAAGCGGTCTCAATGAGAGCAGAGTCCTACCGTTGTTACATCCCGTTGGACCTTCTCCCTCTCTTCACAGCGTTCTGGTCCTTCATGTGGTTCGTGGGTTTCTGTCTCCTGGCCAATCAGTGGCAGGTGAGCAAGCTGGAGGACAACCCCTTGAAGGAGGGGGGGGACGCCGCCCGGGCAGCCATCACCTTTTCCTTCTTCTCCATCTTCACCTGGGTAAGGCCCCTCCCCGTCAGAAGCCCCCCAAAAATAACTCTCCTCTGAGGCACCTTTGTGGGTTCTTTAAAGAACCCTGGTCTGAAAGGTTCTGCCTCAAAGAACTGCAACCGGAAGGTTCTTTGAGGCAGAACCTTGGTGGGATTCTTTTTCTGGTTCTTTGAAAACCTAAAAAACGTTTGTTGAAAGACAAGCGCTTCACCGTATTGATGGAAATACAAAGACATCTGGCAGATGTTTAGAGGATGATGGTTCTTTTCCTGTTAGAGAACCACCATGTTGCATGTCTTAACTCACCTGCTGCCGTTCCTACAGGGCACTCAGACCCTCCTCTCCATGGAGAAGTTAAAGAACGTGACGTTCGAAGAGGAGTACACCAAGCTGTTCCCCCCCCAACCGCCCCAAGTCTGAGCCCCAGTTAGTGGAGACCATCTTCAGCGGAGACATTTCTACTCCGGTGTCTTGTTCATTGACTTTGTTTGAATTCTTGTTGCCTCTCGTTTGAGGAGAAAAAGATTCTGGTTTCTGATTGTTCACTAAAGAGAACATACGTATTGATGCTGTTTTTATCTCCACCAACACGTCCCTGAAGGGCTTCAGAAGGTCCATCTGCTGTTTTCTGACAGTGACTTTAAGCGTTTCATTTCTTATTTCGGTACCTTCCAGAATTATTGTGACCATTTAGTAAAAAAATGTCTTTATTGTTTATGCTCATTTCCTTCTTCTCAAAACATTCACACAAACCAAACCTTCAACAGAAGGAACTTAATTAAAAGTTCAAAGTAGTTACTTCAGTTGAAGGTTAGATGTCTGTGAATATGAATGAAAGATCATGACAATAAAGAATAAAGACATTTTTTCCATCTTTTCACTGAAGGGTTATTAGGTAACACTTCTCAATGAGCAGGCATTGGATGTGTGTGTTTTATTTCATCTTCATGAATGTGTTGTAATACATTTCATTTGATCGACTAGAAGTGAAAAAGCCCCAGCGGTTTGAGTGGAGAAGGTCCTCTGCCCCCCCCCCCCCATCTTCTATTGATAGAGAATGAGCGTTGTTGTGTTTCTCAGCATCAATAAAGCACAGGGACTCATCTGAACTCCTTTATTCCGCGCTGACGAATCTCCTCCAACTCAAACTAATAAGCTCCAAACCCGACTAATCAAAGCTTCGTCTCTTTGTTCTTCCTCCCTGCTCTAACACCTCCTCCATCTCACCACCCTCCACCCTTTCCCTCACGCTTCTCTATTCTATCTTCTGCTCGTCCGACCCCCCCCCCCCCCCCCCCCCCCCAGGCGGGCCAGTCCTTCCTAGGCTTCCAGAGGTACAAGCTGGGGGCCGACTCGGCCCTCTTCTCCCAGGAGTACACGGACCCCAGCCAGGACGTAGCCGGAGCCCCTTACACCTCCTTCGGTGAGGACGACCCGGAGAGCCCCGCAGGAGGAGGGGGGGCAGGAGGGGGGCGGCCCAACAGCGATGAGGCCTTCGACGGCACCGGGGGCTACCAGCGCCAGGACTACTGAGAGGATGGGGTGTTATACGCTGGGGGTGCTGTGTTGATCCGGGGGGGGGGGGGGGGGGGGCTTGTCGGTTCTGACACATGAGCGGAGACACAACAGGCAACGTTTTAAAGATTTTGCTCTATTTTTATCTTTAGTAGCTTTTAGACTAAAGGAAAACATTTATTTTATTACTTTGTCGGTTTCTCGTGAATTCACCGTTACATAATGACTCATATTCCACATATTCAAACAATATTTAAAAAGTATTGTTGATGTAATTGAGGGACCGGGAAGTTTATGATCAGCTTTATGCATTACATGGAATATGACTCTAGTTACATGTGCTTCCTCTACAGGCAACATACAAAGCAAATAAGAGAAGAGAATATCTATAAGAATGAAAACCACAGAAAATACCATGAATACACACACACACACACACATGAGTGTACTATAGATCGGAATGAAAGTGCCGATAATTGTTGTTTTAAGAAGCTGTTCCTGGTTCCGGTGGTTCTGCTGGTCCTGGTGGTCCTGGTGGTTCTGGTGGTCCTGGTGGTCCTGGTGGTCTTGGCGTACAGGGCTCTGTAGCGCCCCCCAGAGAAGAGCAGTCTGACCACGTTGTGTCCACGGTGTGATGTCTGCAGAGAAGTTACTTTTTTATCCCATTCACCTGTCGTGTCTCCTCTTGGTCAGCGAAGGAGGGGGGGGGGGGGGGTCGGATAGCATAAGTGTTTTTTTCGGGGGGGGGGGGGGGGGGGGGGTAAATAGTCTCCTTCATCGTCTGCTGTCAGTCTGCAAGATGTCTGCGATCAGTGTTAGAAACACACACACAACATTGATAAACCCCACAAGGTGCGTTACATGGAAACATTTGACGATTAATGGCAGTAACACAAGTTTAACTTGTCATGTGTGATGACAATGTGTGTGTGTGTGTGTTTTGTGAACATGCTTTTCCTTCCTCGTTTGTGCCCTTTGTGTCGACCGCCAGGCAAAATCTGACAAAAGTACCCAACGTGTGTCACAAGTTTGATTATTATTTTTAAATTATAGTGTTATGTTGTGTTTTTTTGTCCTTAAAGAGTGACTTAAATTCCAGAGTTTTTTATGGAAATTCACAAAACCAATGGGAGGAGGCTAGCAGCTGTAGAGCTTTTAGCCCTTTCCTTTGGACTTTAAAATGAACAATAAGTCCCTTTAAACAACTGGGGAATCAGTCTGATGACAGCAGATGAAGCATCCATGTGTGGATGAAGCATTGAGTCAACTTTACGCATTTAGCAGCTAAGTTGTTGGCTACCTAGCTTCTCCTGAACCTTGTTATCATGCAGACCACTATAATTATGGTTTGATAAGAGTGCCTGCTACAAAGGGTCTGGTATAGTGACAAACCACCAAAGTACATTTTTTTGAGTGTGTACTAGCTATTTGTAAGAGAAAGATTAGCATTGGTGCTAACTCTTTGTATGCTAGAGATTAGCATTGGTGCTAACTCTTTGTATGCTAGAGGTTAGCATCGAGCTAGCTCTTTGCATGCTATGGATTAGCATCTGTAGCAGGTGTTGGTGAGTGTAATTACTCTTTCACTTGATTCAAACCCTGAATAAAACGTTAGTGAACTTTTGCCAAATTACTTTAATCAACAGGCCTACAAACAGGTTTTTTATTAATGAATAAAAGAAGGATTCCACTTTATTTTAATACAGATCTACAGACGAGGCGAGACGAGTAGATACCAACATTGCTTAAGTACATCTATCTCTATAAATATATGTAAATCTATAATTGAGTATATTATATTGTCTAAATAAACTAGATTATGTTTTTTAGGGCATTATGCTAATTCTGTATAAAACAGAAAAGACAAAAGAAAGAAGATCTATGTTTGTGTGAGTGTTCTTGTGCTCAGAGATAGATGGTGAGGTCATTGACGCGCCATCCGTCACGTCGCTTTCTGGATGAGGAGATGTTTTTATTTTGGGATAGTAATACTAACTGTTGAAAAGAAACCAAAAAAAATAAAACGGCAACAAATAATGTGACCAAATTATGAAATGATATGTGCACAAATGTGTACTTTACAATGTACGACCATGTAGACGTGTTAATGTGTAACGTTCCTTCGTGAAATCTGTCATAAGGTTTAGATATAAGACAATGATTGTGTAAAAATGTACGCTTTTGTTGTGTTTGGATTTTGACCAATCAAAATAAAGAAAACACTGTTAATAAAATGAATGGTTTGGTATTTGTTGTATTCCTTCATGTGTTTCTGTTATTTAGATAGTGTTTTTAAGTGTTTTATATCTATCCGTCTGAACACTACTTATACACAGCTTGTCAGGATTGTCTGCAAAAGGAATTATAATGAAACATCTTTTACAAATAAAGCACCAAATGGACGTTTAAAATCATGGGTGTCCTTATGACATTGAGCTTACATTTAAGTGCGGAAAACTTTTGATTTGGTGTAAATTCTATTTTTCCCATGCTGCTGATCTTTACTGCAGCAGAGTGAAGCTGCTTGGTTATTTACTGGCTGAATTTAGACAAGTCGCCTAAAAAATAAGCTTATAAATGTCAAAGAAAGCAATGTGTTTCAGTGCACCATCTATCTATGAACTTATTCAAAGAAATGACGTCATCTTTATCATGTACATCACGAATCTACCAGAAAAGAAGCAAACTGTTAAATGGGGGTGGGGGGAAATAGCGAGGGTATTTGCAACTTAGAATACAATTTTAAAAGTCATGAAGACCAAGTTATGCATAAAACCATGTTCTAAAGTCGTCATCAACACGTTTATTGTTGTAATTCCTAATTAATCCATGCGGTGGCAATATTTACAATAAAATCCAGTGTAGAAGCAAAGCGGAAGTAATGCTTGTTAGTTTGTTCCCTCCTTTTTATGAACTTACAAATTAGTAAATGAATTGAGGAGTGTTATATAAGTGAAATATTTGTAAATAACGCACAACGAACACAACAATGATGGATTTATACAGATGTTGGCTTCAGGTAGTGTCGTACATTTTGCTCTTCAAAAAACTAATCTGCTAAATACTACTTTGCATAATGTTTTCTTGAATATATAGAAGACATAAGTATCACAGACGCCACAAAACATGGCACTATGCGTTATTTTTATTTTCTTTGAATTGAATTATAAATCATTTTCCACTTTTCTGGTAGTGGCGTTTGTAATTTTCGACCCCTGCGATGAGCCCCTGAACGCACCCAGCCCCGTCCAACATGGCGGCCCAGCGTAGGAATCTGATTCAAAGCGTAAGAACAAACTCAGCTTTTTGTCACTTCTACTCACCCGAAAAGTAACTCTTGAATGTTTAACTGTCATTCAGCCCCCCTTCCTCCCCGGTGGGTTAGGGTCTCTGTCTCTTTCCTTTCAGTTCAATGTTATTTCGTGTCGCTCAGTGATGCCAATGCTAATGCTAGCTAAGCTAGTTAGCTAAGGTTGGTTAAGTTTGCCGACAGCTAGAGTTAGCCGGCTAACGTTAGCCCAACTTCATACTCCACACAATGCGATTTATCAGTGACGTAACCACCAGGGTGAGTTTCTATCGATGACCACAGTAATAACCGTTAGCATGTAGAGACTCAGAGCAGCCACATGACGTATGCATATGACGTCTTAGTCCTTAATTATCCTTACTAGCTTCATGTATGGTAAACATTGGACAGGGAGAGGGAGGAAGAGGAGATGTGAAGGAGAAAAGACACAGGAGGTCATGGAGTAGAGATGGTGTGTTGGGAACCGCAAGGTCGGCGGTTGGAACCCCGGCTGCTCCATGTCCCATGTGGACATGTCCCCAGGTCCCATGTGGACATGTCCCCGAGCAAGACACCCGACTCCAAGATGTAGAAACCACGCTTTGGATAAAAGTGTAATACTAGGAATTAGGAGGAGAGGATAAGAAACAGGAAGGAGAGAGGATATTATCTTACACACATGCATAGAGACACACATGCACCAACAAGGTAACAAATAGTTATTGATATAGAACAAGTGAGATATGATGAAAATGTTTATATGTAATGCACCATCAACTTTGTTCAAGCAAAGTGATGAATTGTGCATAGCTGAATATAGTGAGTGAGACTGAGTATTGTTTACATGTAGAGATCTGAATTGTTTTAGTGTTTTTCCTGCTGCAGCATCAGAGCTGGACGGATGACCTGCCGCTGTGTCAGTTGTGTGGCGTCGGCACGGCAACCAACTGTGAGTACGGCCCCGACGGCAAAGGCACTCAAAGCCACCCCAATGAGGACGGACACCTGCGGTTCAGGTGAGGCGCTCAGCGAAAGGAACATGAAGCAAAGTCTCCACGGTAACCTGGGATCTACGCCCTCCTAAGTCCTTACATGGTCACTTCCTGTTCACTGCTTCTCTCCACCAATCAGAGGCGAGGACGGCTGCTTCCTCTACGGGGTTTTTAACGGCTACGATGGCAGCCGGGTGGCCAGCTTCGCCGCCCAGTGTCTGACGGCCGAGCTGCTGCTTGGACAGCTCAACTCCAGCCACACGGACAGCGACGTGCGCAGGATCCTCACGCAGGTGACCAGTCGTGTGTGTGTGTGTGTGTGTGTGTGTGTGTGTGTGTGTGTGTGTGTGTGATTTTGACTGACATTAACACACACAGAACTCTACAGTTACACTCTTATTCACTCTGTATGTCTGCAATTTTTGGAACGTGTGCTTGACATTTTGTGTGTTTGTTGTTGTTGTTGTTGTTGTTGTTTCAGGCCTTTGACGTGGTGGAGAAGAGCTACTTTGAGACGATAGATGACGCTCTGGCTGAGAAAGCTCATCTGTCCAACTACCTCCTACCCCACAACGAGGTATATACATATACACACACACACACACTGAAGAGGAGTTTCTTAACACAGAGTCACCTTCTCTCTGATTTCACAGCTCCTCGTTAATGCTCACCATCAACAAAGTTCTTGCTCATCGCTGATCCTGTTTCATCTCTCCTCCTCTTCCTCTTCCTATTCCTCCTCCTCCTCCGTCCACGTCTCTTCAGAATGTGACATTCCACCAGAACCAGAAGGTGCAGGAGCGTCTGAAGGAGCTGGAGCAGGAGGTGTCTGGAGGAGCGATGGCTGTGGTGGCTCTGATCCTTAACAACAAGCTCTACATCGCCAGTGTTGGTATGAACGCGCACACACACACACACACACACACACACACACACACACACACACACACACACACACACACACACACACACACACACAGAGTAAGGAAACATTCAACCAGTGTTCATCACACCTTTATAACAGAGAGACACTCTGTGGATCTTCTGTGAAGGATTCATCTCAGCATGACAGGCTCAATCCACCGGCCCGACTCCTCTCATTGTGACTATACATGTGGTTTTTTTGGGGGGGGTTCGTGGTTCCAGGGACCAACCGGGCTCTGCTGTGCAAGTCCAGCAGCGACGGCCAGAACCAGGTTCTCCAGATCGGCCGGCCGCACAGCACCGACAACGAGGAGGAGCTGCAGAGGCTGGCAGCTCTAGGTGAGTGTATATCTATAGACTCATATCTATATTCATAAAGCCCCTCCACTACAGAGAGGAGGGGTCCTAATCATCTATAGACTCATATCTATATTCATAAAGCCCCTCCACTACAGAGAGGAGGGGTCCTAATCATCTATAGACTCATATCTATGTTCATAAAGCCCCTCCACTACAGAGAGGAGGGGTTCTAATCATCTATAGACTCATATCTATGTTCATAAAGCCCCTCCACTTCATACAATGTGTTAAAAAGAAACCAGTTGAATATCTTTCAAACTATTTGCTCAAATCTTTTCTAAAACACCTGAATTCCTCTCACCTGTTTCTCTGAGCAGGTGTGGATTCGGCCCGGGTTCGGCAGGCGGGTCAGATTGCCGGTCAGACCAGCACCAGGAGGCTCGGAGACTACCGGGTCAAGTTCAGCTACGGGGAAATCGACCTGCTGAGGTGAGCGCCGCTCATCGTGACCTCTGTGACCTCTGAGCGCCGCTGGAGAGTCACCAACTCCCCCCCCCCCCCCCTCCCCCCCCTTCTTCCCGTCAGCGCGGCCAAGTCGAGGCCAGTCGTTGCCGAGCCGGAGATTCACGGCAGCCAATCTCTGGACAACGTGACGGGCTTCCTGCTGCTGCTGTCGGAGGGCCTCATCAACGCCCTTGAGTCCGCCCACGGACCCGAACAGGCCAATCAGGTGAGCCGATCACATCAACCTCCTTTCGATTTGCTCTCTTTACCTTCCATATTGTCTTCTTGCTCATCATCATCTTCGTCTCTGCCCCCCCCAGGAAATCGTCGCCATGGTAGCGGCAGAGCTGGCCCTGCAGAGCAGCCTGGAGGCGGTGGCCCAGTCGGTGGTGGAGCGGGTGAAGCGGCTGCACCACGACGTCTACGTGTCCGGCCGCCAGAGGGCGCCCTTCTGCTCGCGCCACGAGGACATGACGCTGCTCATCCGCACGCTCGACCCCCCGCAGGGCGACGGGGCGCCGGCGCAGGGTGAGGAGCGCGGCATTGTGGGGGACGAGGCCGCGGGTCTCTACTTCTATTTAACTCGTCACGGGTTAAAAACAATGATCCCTGAAATTCAAGCTGAAAATCCCCACAAATCTACAGGGTTTATTTATTTTGTCTCATGAAACATGTTTCTGTATTTTCTTTGTTGCTTCACTTGAAATGATCATCGCACACACAGAATCCTATTGGCTTATTTATTTATTATCCGTGCGTGGATGACCCCGATCAAACTCACTCACTCACTCACTCACTCACTCACTCACTCACTCACTCACTTACTCACTCACTCACTCATTCACTCACTCACTCACTCACTCACTCACTCACTCACTCACTCATTCACTCACTCACTTACTCACTTACTCACTCACTCACTCACTCACTCATCCAATGCAACCAGAAAGTGTCCAAACTTTTGACTGGTCCTGTGTGTGTCTCTAATGCACCATCGTGTAAATCCATTTGATAAAGTTGGTAACTTTTCTAACTTGTCTTCTAATCTAAGGTCAGGTTTAACGTGTCGACCTTCATGAGATGAACATCTAGCCCCATGCTAGACGGACGTGTTAAACCCTTTAAACGCGTCTCTCTGTCCCTCAGGAGGACGGATCTACCCCGTGTCCGTCCCCTACTCCAACAGCCAGAGCACCAGTAAAACCAGTGTCACCCTCTCACTGGTCATGCCCTCCCAGAATACTCTGACCAATGGAACCAACACCGCCTCCACCCTGGAGGAGGGAACCCCCACACCACGGTGAGCTTGTTTTTCTCCTCTGGCTGGTGTGGGTACGCTTGTTTTTCACCCCTGGCTGGTGTGGGTACGCTTGTTTTTCACCCCTGGCTGGTGTGGGTACGCTTGTTTTTCTCCCCTGGCTGGTGTGGGTACGCTTGTTTTTCACCCCTGGCTGGTGTGGGTACGCTTGTTTTTCATGTGCCTGCTTGGCTTGTTTTGGCTGTGTTTAACTCCTCTCCCCTCCCTTGCTACGTCGATGTTAGGTAAGCTTGATTTGCCCTCCCCCGTGTCCCTCCGCTGCGATGCTTATTTATGTGTTGGCCTAGTGTTCACTCCCCCGTTGTTTGATGGTTCATGTGTGCACTGTGGAGTGTTCTCACTGAGCCTCCTCCTTCGATGCACATTTTACATTCATGCATTCATAAATCGTCTCCTTTTCCTGCTTCCTCCGTCCTTTCCTCCTTCTCACCGGCCCTCCGTCGACCTCCTGCCACCCATAACCCAACTCCCTTTCTCCCCCCCCCTCCCCCCCCAGCAGCCAGAGCCCCACGGCCACCCTCCAGTCCACCAACACGCAGACGCAGAGCTCCAGCTCGTCCTCGGGGGACGGACGTCTGTTCCGCCAGCGAGGAAGCCAGGCGGCTAAACCCGACGAGACGGGCCGCGTGCCGCCCTACGTGGACTTCACTCAGTTCTACCGCCTGTGGGGGGGCGACCACAGCGAGGCCCAGAGCGCCCACGGGGGACTGGGACCGCAGTGAGGGGGGGGGGGGGCTAAAGAGATGATGTGCTTTTATTAACTCACAGCCACACAAAGAGGGAGCCGATGGAGGGTAACGCTCTTCTTTTATCTTGAACTCTCCTGGGGAAGAAATCTGCTTTGTCAGCGACAAAATTAACTCTTTGTTGTTTTTATTTATTAGCAGTTTTCCAATAACAACAAAGACCAAATCTTTATTTAAGTGTGTATGAATCTGACACAACGTGTGCTGCTTCCTCTTCATCGGGACCGAGCGACTGGGCAAAGAAAAGCCTTCTACATTTAAATGTTTAATCCGTCTTATTACTTTGGTAATTGTGGCCAAAAGTGTCGCAGTGTTGAACGATGAGTGTTGATGTTGACTTTTTAATTTGTAATGAAAGTATATCTGCAAATGACTGTCTTCATGTCCTCTGTGTTTCACCCACCCCGAAGGACCCCAACGCCACCAAATACGCTGTTTTACATACTAATGGATAAAAAAGCATTTCTACACTATATCATTTGCATATTTAAACTAGTCTCCATCCAGCCTAAATGAACGTATGAAACGCTAATTGGCTCAATCAGGAAACTGATTAGAAAAGTAATAATTGAGGGGAAAAGAATTCCCATTAAAGCAGACATGCGGGGTGCGTTCCAAACGGCTCCTTTGCTGGTTTCCTACTTCTGGAAAAGTGCCTTCTATTGACTTTGTAGGAAGGTTCACACACATAATCAATATCTCCGTTACCTCATCCGTTCAGAAGAAAGGTCCACTAAGGCTCTTCTGTTCACTTCAATGTTCATCCACAATAATGAATACACGTCAATATAATGTATCTTCAGAATAAAAGGCAAAGATCAGAGAAAGCCTCTGGTCCTGTATGTATATATTTATCTATTCAAAATACTACAGAAGTCACAGCAGCCCGTCGTGAACTCTCCTTGACCCTGTGATATTTTCAGAGGTCAAGGAGAAGTGGTGAGGAAAGGAGGTAAGGAGGCTACCTTTGAGCGTCCTCCTCAGCGGCCGAATACCCGAATCACGTGTTTCTCCATCTTCAAGTCGACGGCACAAAGATGACGTCATGTGGATGTTGTCATGGCTACAAGAGTCTAAGGCCGTTTCTCAATATGCGTTCTTGTGTGGACTTTTGTTCTCGTGGACTCGTGAAACGTCATCAGTCGCAGCCCGAGTACTGATCCAATTCTCAAGTCCGAGGCCGTTTCTCAATACCTGAGACGGCGAGAACGGACTCGGGAGACAGACTCGGGAGACAGACTCGGGAGACAGACTCGGGAGTCCTGACTCGCAGGTTCGGGAGAACGGAGAACGGTCATTTCCGCAGTTGGAACAGCAGCTGACTTGATGACGTCACCACGTCAGCTGGTCTTGCTAATACGTTTTTATTTTAGTTTTTGACTTAAACATTTTACTATTCAGTCAGAAAATTACATTACGTTACTTTAAAAAAGTTGTATTTATAAACTTCGACATAAAGTTGTGTTTATTTTCCTCTGTCGTTGTTGCCTGTTGCTGAGGTGAAATGCATTCTGGGATATTTGTCTCTCACAAGAACAGACGAGCCTGCTCCGATGCATGCCCGGTAAAATGGGCGGGGCGAGCCACATCCGGGTATTATGACCGTTCTCGTCCAGAACGTATTGAGAAACGGCCTAATTCTCGATGTAAGTCAATGGAGTAATTTTGAGTGCAGCGCTGAGTCGCGACCTTTTATTGGGGGTCAAAGGTCGTCTCAGAGCAGACATTAAAAGGCTGATTCTATTTTCATCTGTTAATCAAATGGAGAGTAAATAAAGTCACGTGATGAGGTTCAGTGGGAATAAACGACATAACATTCATTTCCTTTCTGTCATGTTCGATCCACGAGGAGGAGGAAATTAAAATAAATAAACGATGACCCCATATCATCATCATGACCCCATCACCCACACGTCCTCCAAGGGACACAAAACTACGCCAAACACACGCAGAAACACAGACAATACACAACTATTACTACAAAGACACACAAAATGACTCCAAAGATGCAAACTGATTAATAACGACTTCAAAGAAACGCATCTCCGTGTCTCATGGGCCTTTTTCCGTCTGCACCAATCCCAGCGCTGTATTCTGCCCACGTGTCTGTCCTCCACGCCGACCTCACGGGGGCGCTGCTGACGTCACACGCATTCGGTTATGAGTTATTCTTTTTTCATTTTCACAGAACTTGTTTTTACAATTTAGAAAGCAACTTTCATTATGATTATAGCACACCGCCCCCCCCCCCGTTCCCCCTCCCCCGACCCTTCCGCCTCCCCTCTCAGTGAAGCCCCTCCCCTTCCCCCCCAGCAGCATAACGAGGAGGAGCTCTGCTCCTTTTCTTTCACTTGCTCACCCCCCCGCACGCATGCACAGGGCTGGTCTCCACCTCCTCCGTGCACGTCTGATCGCAGATCGAAAGGGACGCGAGGGAGGATGATGATGATGATGAAGAAGAAGTAACGGAGGTACCGGAAAGAGGGGGGGGGGGCGCGTTGTTTGTCTTGCAAGCGGAAAAGGCCTCACACCGGGTGAGGCCAGAAGAAAGCGAGAGAGAGGGGGGGTCGTAAACACGACAGAAAAACGGCGAACAGGGCGGCAGAGAGCGGCGATTCCCACCCCCACCTACACCCCCCCCCCATCTCTCCATCCTCCATCCTCCCTGCGCCGCTCGGCTCATCCGGGTTTTTGTTTTTGCGGCTCCGGGACCGTCATCTAGCGACCGATCGGTGGATGAGTGAGACCGGAGCATAAGGGGGGGGTTGTTGGTGGAGGGGGGGGGGCCCGGGATGGCATAGCGGCATCTGCAGCGGAAAGCCTGCAGAGAGACTCTCATCCACCATGAAGCTGTGAACGACATCCGACCCGAGCTCAGATGGGTAAGACGAGACGCCCCGTGCGCGCGCGCGCGTGTGTGTGTGTTTTATTCCGGGGTGTTGGGGGGGGGCAGCAGCAAGGCCTGTGACCTGAAGCCCACTGTACGTATAGTTCAACCCTGCAATGCAATGGGTTGTGTGCATGTAGTCTGTGTGTGTGTGGTGGGGGGGGGGGGGGGGGATGCGTAAGTGTGTGCGTGTGTCGTGGGGCTGGAGAAGGTGTCTCCCTGAAGATGGCTCGTCTCGTCTCATGGTTCTGACCCATGAGACAGAATCAGCTGATCCCAGATATGCGGACTGAGCACTTTGACACCTTGTTGTGTTGTTGTTGTGTTGTTGTTGTTGTTGTGTCTCTGGAGGTCAGGGAGGTGTTTGAAGGTCCAGAAGCTCTTCATTCCATGTAAAGAAAGAAAAAGGCAGCAGGATTCAATTGGTTCTGACTTCATCTGGACACATAGTGTGTGTGTGTGTGTGTGTGTGTGTGTGTGTGTGTGTGTGTGTGGGGGGGGGGGGGGGGGGGGCAGGAAGTACACACCTTATTGTGTTTTGCTGCAGATGCTCCAGTTCTCTGCGGTTCCCCCCCCCCCTACCCCGACTCCCAGAGCCCCGGCAACACAACAACAACATCAGAAAAGAGCATGTCTCATGGGGGGGGGGGCAGGCCTTTTCACTTCACACTGATGCTGGGAGACAAGCCGTGTGTGTGTGTGTGTGTGTGTGTGTGTGTGTGTGTGTGTGTGTGTGTGTGTGTGTGTGTGTGTGTGTGTGTGTGTGTGTGTGTGTGTGTGTGTGTGTGTGTGTGTGTGTAGACATCTGGACACACATTCATTACAGGGAGATAAAAACATGAGGAAGAGTCAACAAGCCTTTAAACCACTGCAGAGCAACTGGTGAGTGTTGTTTACTGGTTAATGGGGTTTATTGGTAAACACTGTTTACTGGTTAATGGGGTTTATTGGTAAACACTGTTTACTGGTTAATGGGGTTTATTGGTAAACACTGTTTACTGGTTAATGTTGACTAATGAACATGGTTGCTGGTGACCGTCGGCACGTAGTTATTCATGTAGATGTTTGTTAGATCATCGTTGAAGAAGTTGGAAGCAGATGTTTCTCCAGGAGGGTTAGAAGGCGACTGAGGATCAGTCACCTGAGTTTGTTTAACTAGTCGGTCAACAAGGAGACAAATAATCACCACAAAGAGACAAATAATCACCACAAAGAGACACAACTTGACCACAAAAATGTAGAGACCATAAAGACCTTCTGAATCACTACCAAGAGACATATTCCATCACATGTCCTTTAGCTGAAGCTTTTATCCAAAGCCACTTTGCATTATAACCACGTGTCACATTGTGCCTGGGGGAGCAGTCAGGGGACAGGTGTCCTGCTCAGGGACACGTCCACACGGGACATGAGGCAGCACGTTACACTACTCCATGACCCCATCACCCACACGTCCTCCAAGGGACACAAAACTACGCCAAACACACGCAGAAACACAGACAATACACAACTATTACTACAAAGACACACAAAATGACTCCAAAGATGCAAACTGATTAATAACGACTTCAAAGAAACGCATCTCCGTGTCTTATGGGGCTTTTTCCATGTCTTTGAACAGAGGCCCATTGTCTCATGATCCACCCACGATTACAGCTGTGAGTGTGTGTGTCTTTTTGTGTGTCTGTACGTGTGTGTCTCCCCAACAGGTTTCCCCAAAGTGTTTTAAACCGACACTTTACTGTTTTTAACCGACACTTTACTGTTTTTAACCGACGCTTTACTGTTTTTAACCGACACTTTACTGTTTTTAACTGTCACTTTACTGTTTTTAACTGTCACTTTACTGTTTTTAACCGACGCTTTACTGTTTTTAACCGACACTTTACTGTTTTTAACTGTCACTTTACTGTTTTTAACTGACACTTTACTGTTTTTAACCGACACTTTACTGTTTTTAACCAACGCTTTACTGTTTTTAACCGACACTTTACTGTTTTTAACTGACACTTTACTGTTTTTAACTGACACTTTACTGTTTTTAACCAACGCTTTACTGTTTTTAACCGACACTTTACTGTTTTTAACTGACACTTTACTGTTTTTAACTGACACTTTACTGTTTTTAACCGACACTTTACTGTTTTTAACCGACACTTTACTGTTTTTAACTGACACTTTACTGTTTTTAACCGACACTTTACTGTTTTTAACCGACACTTTACTGTTTTTAACCGACACTTTACTGTTTTTAACCGACACTTTACTGTTTTTAACCGACACTTTACTGTTTTTAACCGACACTTTACTGTTTTTAACTGACACTTTACTGTTTTTAACTGACACTTTACTGTTTTTAACCGACACTTTACTGTTTTTAACCGACACTTTACTGTTTTTAACCGACACTTTACTGTTTTTAACTGACACTTTACTGTTTTTAACTGACACTTTACTGTTTTTAACCGACACTTTACTGTTTTTAACCGACACTTTACTGTTTTTAACTGACACTTTACTGTTTTTAACCGACACTTTACTGTTTTTAACCGACACTTTACTGTTTTTAACCGACACTTTACTGTTTTTAACTGACACTTTACTGTTTTTAACTGACACTTTACTGTTTTTAACCGACACTTTACTGTTTTTAACCGACACTTTACTGTTTTTAACTGACACTTTACTGTTTTTAACCGACGCTTTACTGTTTTAACGGACAATGTGTACCTGCATGTGAAAAGTATTACTACACGTTCTACAGTACTGAAGCAGTTTATTTAATCTCAAGTCTCAATGAAGCACTTTCTCTTTCTCTCTTATACACACAAACTGATTTACATGAGTAGGATTCATTCCTCCACCCATTCACTCCCAGTCCAAGTGACTCCTGCTCATCAGAATCAGAACCCGAAGCGGTACCAGTGTGAGAGGAGAGCCTGGCTAAATATCCATACATGTGGACCATTCGGGGTCTTTTATGCTTCCAGTTTTAGGTTTTTAGTCCCAACAATGAAACGATTAGTTCTGTCATCTTGTCAAGCGTGTTGACGACCTGCAGAGCAGCACGTTATCGGATCCGTCTCCTCGTAAAGGAACCAATCACAGGACTCCCCGTCGTCTGCTTTTCTCATCGTTTAAAAACACGTTTGTTAACTTTGGCCTCTTTGTCCTCTGGCTCCTCCTGAGATGTTTTATCAGCGCACCTCTTAACGCCCGCGATGTAACGCCACATTTCTTCTGAAGGTGCGGCGCCGCTAAAGTGTGCGGGTCAAACAGTTTGTATATATCACCACAACACAAAACCAGCCGCATTGGGCTGGTGGGGGGGGGGCTAATGTCCATCCTTGGTGCCTGTGTGCGGTTCCTCCGGCCCGGGACGCGGCTCTTCTAGGATTCTGGTTCTGTCGGTCCACATCAGCTCAGATCCAAGACGCTGTGTGACGGTTCTGGAGGAACACGTGTGCTCAAAGGCAGAGTCGTGCGTGTCCAGCTGTTTGTCTCCACAGATGTGAGGACCTGCTGGTTTCCTCTGTGTGGAGCGGTTTCTGTAGCTGTCAGACCCGCGCGATGCATCTTCTTCTCTCTGGGGGCGGGGTTCTGTTGCAATAAGGACGGGGGCGCGCCCGGTGTGTGGTATGCAGGCTCAGCCCTGCTCCCATTCAGCACCTTTCCACCTCAGCTGGGGAGGCAGCAGCTACGTTCAGCGCCACCGGGACGCATCAGAAGGGAAGCTACGGGTCTGATGGCTTTCTTCTGCAGGTGAGGGAACCGGAGCCGTTGCTGTGGGCGGGGCTTCTGTCCAATGGGGGCTCTGCAGTCACCAGGTCACCTGCTGATAAACAGGCGTGTGTTGGATTGGATTTAGTCTGTAAACCGTGTGTGTGAATCGCCTGGTTCCCAGCTAAGCTGTGTCTGATGTTCTGTCTGTGGGGGGGTGAGGGGGGGGAGGTGCTATTTTTACACTCATCTTTCAGTCACATTTGCTGGTCTTCTCTCTCCAGCTGATAGAGGGATTATAGATTTAAAATCTATGCACAAACTTCCTCTTCCTGCTCGCTCTCTTCCTAGTCTCCTAGTCACTAAGGGTCATGTGACAACTTTTAGACAAACGTTTTCTTCTGCGTCTGTGCATGTCGATCTCACACACACACACACAGACACACAGTTAATGTGTAGGGTGTGGTCCCATGTTGACCCAGATTTCACACACCTCTATGTACACTATCCATGTTGTCAGTAAACTCGATGCTGTTCCAGATCTGTTCCTTAATCACGGGTCACAAGGCTGCTTCAATAAAAAAGCAACTTTGGACTCTGTGAATCATCACCTGCTCATAAAGGGAATTTAATATGAATGAATACTTTGCTGTTTAATAGATTTATCATGTGCAGCTTTGTGATGCTAACGCCTGCTAGCTCACAGTGGCAACGCTACCATGCTGAGGTTTAGCTCGTCGCTTAGCGCGATAGCATGCTAACATTTGCTAGTTTTGCTAGAGGCCGATGGAGACATCTGCTCACAGGTTGAATGAAAATCCGCCACCTTCATCCCGGTCCAGTAAACCTTTTACGTCCCATCCACGTCCCCCACAGTCTGATGGCACCTGAATGCAGCATCCACCTCGGGCGCATCGGAGGTCATCCCGTCAAAGTAAAGTCCCTTCGTCACGGAAACAAAACGTTCAAAGCCTGTCGTGCTTGTCGGTCGGGAGTCGAGCCGCGTTGACCTTTACGGCTCCGTTTATCGCCGGCAGAAAGTTTAAAATGCGATCAAAACCTCCTCTTTACGTCGGGCCTCAAACACACCGCGTGTCCAGGCCTCCGACACAACAAACACAAACTTATATTTCATCAGAAATGTGGATAGAATCAACAGAACATTAATGTTGATGATTGATTCATGGTGACATTAAATCTTTGACCTCAGCATGGTGAGCAGAGGATGTAAAAACAGAGTTTAACACTAAAAGCTTGTAGAGCTTCCACGTTTTAAACTTGAGGACTACATTTGACGCACAGATTTCAATTCAATAAATAATCAAGGAAAAGTTGTTCTTGTTTTGAATGATTTGTCATTTTCACAGTGTCGTCGTTCTACACTAAAGAAATGTTTGAGTTCTTTTAGTTGTGTTTCAGGAGCCGGGCTTTTATTTTGTAAAGAACATCACACCCGAAGATAGTGGGCTCCGAGCGTGTGTGTGTGTGTGTGTGTGTGTGTGTGTGTGTGTGATGCAGCACTATTCTGGCTGTTGAATGGCTTTCATTGTGTTCTCACAGCACTACCTTGGAAACGGCCTGGCGAGCCAATGCTAACACACACACACACTCACACACACACAGTGTACAAACAGCAGTATTGTTGTCTGTTGTCAGGTGAATAGAACCCATCAGTGTTTTAATGCAGTTGTCCTATTTTTACTTTTGTTGCCAGGCAACCACCGGACGCAAGCAGTCAAGCAAGACACAAAGCACGTGGTCCTTATGAATGAATAACTTCATTTTGATGACTGTACTTAACGCTAATTATCAAACATTAACGCGCTAAAAGCTAACGTGGCACCTTCTCAACATCGGCATGTTAGCATTGTCGTTGCGCGCCTGTTAGCATTAAGCTCAACGCCTCCCTTGGCCTCACAGAGACGTCTGACACTGGATATGTTTAAGGTAGAGAAAAAGGCTTCTCCTTATTGGGCTCTATTGGTGGTCAGCCGTAGTCTGGTCCATGCCTTGTAGGGGTCAGGCCCCCCCAGGTCAGGCCCCCCCACTGAGCTCGCTCGCACGTGAGGCGCTCCTGGAGCGGCTTCTCACTGGCGGCGCCAACACAAGCCAACAGAGGCGGCTCAGCCCGTCATACCATAACGCGCAGCGTGTCGTGGACCCCCCCCCCCGCGTGCCCCGTCTACCTCCTTGCTTTGTTTGTGATGGAAGGTTGTTTTTTCTGTACAGCTGTTTCTTTTTGCTTTGACTCAATCATACAAGTTGTCGTATGTGAGCTGGAGACGCTGCTGAGGTCTTTGAGGCTGCGTTGCGTTGAGTATGAGGAACCATGGTGACATCACTGCTCAGTCCAAATCACAGAGTGTAGAAAACAAGTGAAAGGTGTCATGAAATTGTCAGCTAGTTTTTTCTTTCACATCCAGTAAACAGGAAGTAGCCATATTTGGACTGAGGAGGACAGAGAAAGGTAGAGTCATTTCCTCATAGACGTCTATGGGAGCAGAGGAGTTGCCCCCTGCTGGTCACTACACAGAAGTAGAGTCATTTCCTCATAGACGTCTATGGGAGCAGAGGAGTCGCCCCCTGCTGGTTACTACACAGAAGTAGAGTCATTTCCTCATAGACGTCTATGGGAGCAGAGGAGTCGCCCCCTGCTGGTCACTACACAGAAGTAGAGTCATTTCCTCATAGACGTCTATGGGAGCAGAGGAGTCGCCCCCTGCTGGTCACTACACAGAAGTAGTCATTTTCTCATAGACGTCTATGGGAGCAGAGGAGTCGCCCCCTGCTGGTCACTACACAGAAGTAGAGTCATTTCCTAATAGACGTCTATGGGAGCAGAGGAGTCGCCCCCTGCTGGTCACTACACAGAAGTAGAGTCATTTCCTCATAGACGTCTATGGGAGCAGAGGAGTCGCCCCCTGCTGGTCACTACACAGAAGTAGTCATTTTCTCATAGACGTCTACGGGAGCAGAGGAGTCGCCCCCTGCTGGTCACTACACAGAAGTAGAGTCATTTCCTCATAGACGTCTATGGGAGCAGAGGAGTCGCCCCCTGCTGGTCACTACACAGAAGTAGAGTCATTTCCTCATAGACGTCTATGGGAGCAGAGGAGTCGCCCCCTGCTGGTCACTACACAGAAGTAGTCATTTCCTCATAGACGTCTATGGGAGCAGAGGAGTCGCCCCCTGCTGGTCACTACACAGAAGTAGAGTCATTTCCTCATAGACGTCTATGGGAGCAGAGGAGTCGCCCCCTGCTGGTCACTACACAGAAGTAGAGTCATTTCCTCATAGACGTCTATGGGAGCAGAGGAGTCGCCCCCTGCTGGTCACTACACAAAATGACGCTTTAACACAAGAAGCATTTACTTCACAGTTTACAATAGAAATCGGCGGTGTCCTCTGTGCTTTTATTTTGGCGCATTGAGCTGACAAAGAGACTGAATGAAAGCTGCTCTTTCTATTCAACAGCAGTTGCTTATGACCACACATTCAGAAGCAGAAAGCGCTGATGTGAAACAGGAAGTGTGTGTGAGTCTCACTACTCTTTCTCAGCGACATAATGCAGCATTTAGTGAGAAGAAGACAAGAGGCCGGTTGTGCTCCTCAGTGATCCACTTCATCGATGTTCAGCTTCTGCTTAATTCAGGAATCTGTTGTTCTGGTTTTGGGTTCAAGACTCTCTTTGTCCGTTTTAACGGGAAGCTTCGTTGGCGTTGTTTCACTCGCTGGTCACCGCACACCCGACCGTGACGTGTTGACCTTCTCCAGCAGAACACTCACTGGGTTCACAAGGACCTCGCTAACCCTAAACCCTAAACCCTAAACCCTAAATCCTAAACCCTAACCCCTAACCCCTACAGTCGGTTGATTGAAACATAAACATTTTACTCTGCAAATTTGGTTTGCTAGAGGAGAACCTTTCCAGGTATTTCCTCGTCTCAGGTTGTTTTGATTGATTACTTGAAGTTTGATTAAAAACAAACAATGGTCTGTCTTAAATTCATGTATTTCCTTTCGTCTGTGCTTTTTCTGGGTGCAAACTACGGGGTCTTGGCACATTTGTTCTTGAGATCCCAATTGTCACGACCTGGCTTTGTCATTTCTTCGTTGTTCATCAACGAGACGAAGACGAGTCTGGTTGGACACTCTCTCCCTGTGGAACCACCCTGCTCGTTTGTCTCATGTTTCAAAGTGAAAATCTACACAAATATCTCAACGTTTTACATTCCAGCCTCATTCAGAGGCCACACTACTGTCAGGACTCCTTTATTGCCGTGATATATCAGACACACATGCAATTGAGTTGGCTTGGTGCATGACGGCAGAAGGTAATGGACAACAGACAACCTGGTGCAGGAACCAGATGGAAGTATCTCACTGAGCCCAAGAGGCAGCTCGCCACCTTCTACGATGGTGCTCTCGCTACCTTCTCATCATGTTCCCATCATGTTCTCCTCGTGTTCCCATCGTGTTCTCATCGTGTTCTCATCGTGTTCCCATCATGTTCTCATCATGTTCTCATCATGTTCCCATCATGTTCTCATCGTGTTCTCATCATGTTCTCATTGTGTTCTCATCGTGTTACCATCGTGTTCTCATCGTGTTCTCATCGTGTTCCCATCATGTTCTCATCATGTTCTCATCATGTTCCCATCATGTTCTCATCGTGTTCTCATCATGTTCTCATTGTGTTCTCATCATGTTCTCATTGTGTTCTCATCGTGTTACCATCGTGTTCCCATCGTGTTCCCATCATGTTCTCATCATGTTCCCATCGTGTTCTCATCGTGGTCTCATCATGTTCTCGGCGTGTTCTCATCATGTTCCCATCATGTTCTCATCGTGGTCTCATCATGTTCTCGGCGTGTTCTCATCGTGTTACCATCGTGTTCTCATCGTGTTCTCATCGTGTTCCCATCATGTTCTCATCATGTTCTCATCATGTTCCCATCATGTTCTCATCGTGTTCTCATCATGTTCTCATTGTGTTCTCATCATGTTCTCATTGTGTTCTCATCGTGTTACCATCGTGTTCCCATCGTGTTCCCATCATGTTCTCATCATGTTCCCATCGTGTTCTCATCGTGGTCTCATCATGTTCTCGGCGTGTTCTCATCATGTTCTCATCATGTTCCCATCGTGGTCTCATCATGTTCTCGGCGTGTTCTCATCATGTTCTCATCATGTTCTCATCGTGGTCTCATCATGTTCTCGGCGTGTTCTCATCATGTTCTCATTGTGTTCTCATCGTGTTACCATCGTGTTCCCATCGTGTTCCCATCATGTTCTCATCATGTTCCCATCGTGTTCTCATCGTGGTCTCATCATGTTCTCGGCGTGTTCTCATCATGTTCTCATCATGTTCCCATCGTGGTCTCATCATGTTCTCGGCGTGTTCTCATCATGTTCTCATCATGTTCCCATCGTGGTCTCATCATGTTCTCGGCGTGTTCTCATCATGTTCTCATCATGTTCCCATCGTGGTCTTATCATGTTCTCGGCGTGTTCTCATCGTGGTCTCATCATGTTCTCGGCGTGTTCTCGGCATGTTCCCATTCCCGTGTTCACTTTCTTCTGCAGGAGAAAAGTTAATAAGTAAAAAGTTGGCGGAGCCGCAAGAGGAGAACTTCCTCCTTTTCAGTTTAGAGGAAGACGAAGAGCAGACAAGCGTGTCAGCGAGGGAGGGAGGGGGGAGGGGGACAGCCCTGGGTTATTTACCTAACTCTCTGGGGAATGGACATGCTGGTGCGCCACTTGTGACTGTGTGTGTGTGTGTGTGTGTGTGTCAGCAGTCAGGCTGCGCCCTCGTTAGAGCTTCGTTCACCACCTCCTGGTCTCTCGAGGACCTTGGAGCGTTTAGAGACCACTCAGGAAGTTCATCCCACTCCTGACAGGTGAGTGATGGTCGCCTCAGAGCCTCAGACCCAGATCCGGTAAGGTAAAAAATAAACGGTAGCGTAGATCGGCTTTAAGAGTTTCACACTAAGAGTTTCTTATTGCAGAGCTGCTTTACTTCCTTCTGCTATTTTCTCTGAAGGCGGCGCTAGAATGAACTTCCTAAATGTCAGGTCCCACGTGAGAGAAACGGAGCGCAGAGCGAGAGCCTTCCCTGCAGAACCAAGGCCTGGGAAAGGGTGTGTGTGTGTGGGGGGGGAGGCAGGTCTGGACCTGCTCCCGGGTTGGGCGAGGTGCGGAACTTGCAGTATGGGGGGGGCTTGTCCCTGCATGTGATCCACTACTACTGTCTCCACTGGGTCTCTAGGTCTCTAATAGAGACGTATGCTGGTCTCTGGTCCTCTCAGTCCTCATGTGGTAACTTCCTGTTCACTGGTTGCAAAAACAAGATGGCGAGAGCAGAAGTCCCAGAATTCAAGCCTTTACCACGGGTCCAATGAAGCTGGTTCTTAAGTCCACAAATTAATTATTATTAATGATATAATAATTATTTTCCCTCTATGGACGAATGAGGCAGCCGACAGACACACGTGTGATGGTCATTTCTCTCTGGTGACATCAACAAACATCGTGTCCTCTGAATCACCTCGACGTGTGAAGCCTCAGCAGCAAAGTGTTTGTAAACCAAATATTTGATCCCCTCCCATCCGGCTCTGTGATCTCGGCTTCTGGTTCCTTTCCTCCCTTTCCCTCTCTCTCTCCCTCCCCCCATCCCTCCCCCTCCCTCCCTCTCTCTCCCTCCCTCCCTCGTTCTAATCCTGCAGCCTACAGCTATTTCTTTTTTACATTCCCATCTCTAATCGCTCTCTCTCTCCTCTTTTAATTCATAATTAAAACCGGTCGGTGAGGCGACCCCCCCCCCCCCACCCCCCCGTTGTCCAGGTCAAGTTAAGAGTTGTGAAAGTGAATGTTTGGATGCTTGAAGCGTCTTGGCTTCCTGTCCGAGGCGCCGGCCTGCTGACTAATGTAAGACCAGGAGGTTTAAAGTGGGCCTTCTGACGGCTTCCTGTTTCCGCTCGGACGATGGGAGAGTGTCAGTGGGCTCCATGTGACCCCGTGTGACCCCATGTGACCCCGGCCTGCACGGCTCGCTGCACGTGAAACACCAGCTATTGACACGGTGAAAGCTCTGAACCAGGTGGAGAGCGTCAGACTGTGAAGAGAGTTCTCGCTTCTCTATTCTTCACTTGTTAGAACGCAACCGTCCCACAGTATTTCTACCATCTCAGAGGTTTCTCCTTTCGTGGAGGAGGAGGAGGAAGATGAAGTCACATGAGACGGCGTCTCCCTCCCCAGTCGTAGTAGTAAGTTATGGAAGGTTATTTGATAGTTCATCTGTCATTTATTTGTTAGATTTGTAATGTATTTACTGTGGATGCAAACCAGTGGGATTGATATTATATTGATTATATATTTATATATATACATTCTACCTGGATGGGGGGGCTTTAAAACCCTTTAAATGCTCGGGGGGCTTTGGATGGGGGGGGGGGGGGGCGTGTAATGGGCCGAGGAACACTTGTCCCTCGAGAGGGAGACCTCACGGAGCGCTGCAGAGCTGAAATATAGATGAGGTTCACTCCCTCCCACCTCCATGAGCACACACACACACTGAATCACACACACAGACACACACACACTGAATCACAGCCCCCCCCCACGGTTTCTGCATTATTGAAACCCACTTTCCACGCTGGCTTTCTCCTCAAGTCTGACCCAGAGACCAAGAATCTGTCCCTCTGTGGAGGAGGAGCTGGTCTCTTCCCCCACTTCCTCTTTCTCTTCCTCCTGCTCCTCCTCTTCCTCCTCCTCTCCATCCTGTGCTTGCTTAGATCTCTGATCGGCCTCCAAACCAAATGTTTGGTCTGCGTTCATTCCGGCCTCCTCTAAACCCTCCAGAGTCTTTGTGTGCAGCGCCTCACCATCTCCTCCCACAGTGGGAGAGAGAGCCGCCCTCTCTCTGTGGCGTCTCTGGTTTGGTGAGGAGTTCAATCTGTTGTTGAATATCAAACACCTGCTGTAAAATAAATATAAAAGACAGGTGATCACTCACCTGGTCACATGGTCACCCGGTCACATGGTCACACTCTGAGGGCCAGGTTCACAGCTGACTGAGGCCTTCTTCTTCCTCTCTGGACCGAAGTCGAGCAGCAGGGGCGGGTCTTCTGTCTTCTTCTGTGGTTCAGCGACCTCGAGGTCTGCGTGGTCGGGTCGGGAGGGGCTTGAAGGTTCTTCTCTGACGTCTCTTCCCTCCCCAGGATGAAAATGCGGCGGCACCGGGTGTTCCTGCTGTGCACGGTGGGCCTGTGCGTCATCTCCTTCCTCCACTACTACAAGGCCCTGCACTACGTGTCCCTGCTGCGGGAGCTCTCCGCCCCCTACCCCAACATCAAGTCCTTCATCATGGTCTCCGGCTTCTTCTGGAGGGAGAGGGGGGTGGGCGCCACGCCGCTCAGCCCCGCCTCCCCCGAAGAGGCCCCTCCTCTGCCCGTCCTACTCCGTCCGTTGGACACCAAAGGTCGGGTGGCGGGCAGCGAGGGCGGAGGAGGGGAGACGGGTCTCAGGAACGGGGGGGGCATCATTGGAGACGGAGACGGGATGGAGGTGAGGTTGAGGGAGGAGCCGGCGCCTCCTCACCCTTGGGAGAAACCGGAGGAGAGCCAGCAGGGGGGCGCTCCGGTTGAGGTGGGTGGAAAACCGTCTCTCTGATTCTTTTATAATGTGTCACGTTATATATTATAAATCAAGTTTTGTCCTTCGTCTCTTTTCAGGAAAGACCCGAAGACCGCCTGAAGCCTCGGAACCTGGCCCAGCCTGGGGGGCCCGAGGTCCCGTTGGGGGGGGGCGCACGCAGCGACCCGTCGTCCGACAGCGTGGAGTCCATGGGGGACCTCCACACCCGCTTGCACCCCCTCCAAGACGACAGGACGCCGTACTTTGTGCGGACCAAAGCGGGGGCCCTCTGCTTCAGGCGGGGGACGGAGGTGGCCGCCCAGAAGGAGCAGAGGGAGTACTCGGGGAAGTTGGGGGGCTCGGCCGCACAGAGGAAGCCCCTGCAGGTCCAGCAGCAGTCCTCCGTCACCCCCAAGGCCAAGGCCAGGAACAGGGGGGGGGGCGGAGGCGGCAGGCGGCTGGTGAAGTGCGTGTGCCGGCCGGGTTGGCACGGGCCGTACTGCGGCGTGCCCACCATGGTGTACCACTCCAACCTGCCCACCAAGGAGCGGCTGACCCCCCGGGAGACGCCGCGGCGGGTCGTCAACGCCATCAACATCAACCACGAGTTCGACCTGCTGCACGTGCGCTTCCACGAGCTCGCTCAGGCCGTGGACGTCTTCCTCGTCTGTGAGTCCAACTTCACCGCCTACGGGGAGAGGAGGCCTCTGAGGTGAGACCCATGAAAGCACTGTGCGTATGAACATCTAAGTAGACACACACCCTTCAACCCTGACCAGGTCCCTCTCCTCCTGTTGTCCTCCTGTCCTTCTCCAGACCCCCCATCTGCTGTGTTGACTCTATTCTGGCTCCCTCATTGTGTGTCTGTTCTCCTTCTATCTGCTGTGTTGATGCCGGACCAACTGGCTCATTCTGCTCAGTTGGTTCTGTCTCGCTGACCCTCCCGTCCTGTCTCACACATGAGACTGGTGTCAGGTGTCATGTCTTCACACTATCTCGTGCTAAATCTTCTGCACTGCTTCGTGTCACAACGACTCCTCATATCTGTTCAACCTGCTCAACCTGCGCCTCCTTCTAGCTCCTCCTCTCCCTCCGCCGAACTGTATCCAAAGACATCATAAAGCATGTGATGTCCCGACCGGAAGCCGCTAACTGACATTTCCTTCCCCCCCAGTTTCCTGCGGCTCCTCCTCAACGGAACCTACGACTACGTCCGTCACAAGATCCTCTACGTGTTCCTCGACCACTTCCCGGAGGGCGGCCGGCAGGACGGCTGGATCGCCGACGACTACCTGCGCACCTACCTGACGCACAACGGCCTGCCCCGGGTGGCCGGCCTGCGGCCCGACGACGTCTTCGTCATCAACGACGCCGACGAGATCCCGGCGCACGAGGGCCTCCTCTTCCTCAAGCTGTTCGACGGCTGGACGGAGCCCTTCGCCATCCACATGCGCAAGGTAGCGGCGAGGAGCCTCGTGGGACTGGTCCCCGTTGGTTTCATGTAAACCCGTCTTCCACCAAGGAGTGTAGGACACGAAGGGTCTAAGTCTCAATCTTTGGTGGAGAGATGATGAGTGTTAGACTTAGAACAGCGTCTGTCCTTTTAACCCCCCCCCCCCCTCAGTCACACTGTCTCTCTTCTTGCAGTCGCTGTACGGGTTCTTCTGGAAGCAGTTCGGCTCCCTGGAGGTGGTCTCGGGCTGCACGGTGGGGATGCTCCGCGCCGTCTACGAGGGCGATGGCATCAAGCTCCGCCGGCGCGAGTACTACACCATGCCGGGCTTCCGCAAGTACGAGAACGACACGGGCCACATCCTGGTGCAGTGGTCCGTGGGGAGTCCCTTCCACTTCGCCGGGTGGCACTGCTCCTGGTGCTTCTCGCCCGCCGGCATCTACTTCAAGCTGGTGTCGGCCCAGAACGGAGACTTCCCCCGGTGGGGCGACTACGAGGACAAGCGCGACCTCAACTACATCCGCGAACTGATCCGGACGGGGGGCTGGTTTGACGGCTCCCTGCAGGAGTACCCACCCGTGGACCCCAAGGAGCACATGTACGCCCCCAGGTACATGCTGGAGCACCTGGAGAGGTACCGCTACCTCCTGGAGAACCCTTACAGCACCGGCCCGACGAAGGGCTGGGGGGGAGGCGGGGCTTGACGCACCTAGCGCGGACCACTGGTACTCGTATCGCCTCCACCTGACTGAAATATCTCTTTAAAGAAAATTATTTTGGAGCTTAAAAAGGGAACACTGTCATCCACCGAGGATAAAACCACTGGATAGACACAAATCATGCATTGTCTAACTCCTCCCCTTTGAGGAGGAGGAGCCTAACTATCTGTCTCATTGTCACCCCCCCCCCCCCTCCACTGTCTTTCTTCAGCCGGGCCGGTAGGAAGCGCCATGTTCAGGACGAAGGGGGGGGGGGGGGGCGGGGTTCTGTCTTTCCCTACTAAGCTTGGGGAGCCAAACAGAATGGAACTCGTTTTGTGTACTGACTCTTAGCCCCGCCTCTTGTGTTTGTGTGTCTTCGCGCTGCGAGTGGGGGGTTTGGGAGGAAGGAGAGTGCTGAGGGAGCTGAAAAGGAGGCGTCCTTGTTCATCCCAGAGTTTCTGCTGAGGGTCCGGTTGTTGCATGGATGAAAGTGTGTGTGTGTGTGTGTGTGTGTGTGTTCGTCCCTCAGAGCATCCGAGACAGATGAGACTCCGATGCGCGCCGTTATTGTTTTAACAGTTCAAACTTCTCGGGGGAAAGACAAGTTAGTTTCCATGGAAACCAAAGTAAGGGTTGTTTGACGTAACGTTGTTTTATCTTCTTCTGGGTGTTGATTTCGGTGGTCTTTAAACTGCATTCTTTGCAGTGACCAGCAGGGGGCAACTCCTCTGGTCCAATAGAAATATGACTACTTCTCTCTTGATTTACTCCCTCGGTAAAAGTTGTAAACCTGAGTTTACGGTCTCAATCTCAAGTCTTCTTCCACACAGCATGATGTTCAGCGTCTCTACGTCCTTCTCAATCCTTAAATGGTCACTTCCTGCCACTTCCTGTTTAACGGGTGACCGTGACTACGTCCACTTCTTATACGCTGTTCATGGTCAACAACACTCTTCTTCAGGCCGCCACGTTTGTGCTTCTCCAGATGATCCTCTTCTCATCTCCGGGGTGTGAACTCTCCGCCTGCTGCACATCTGGCCATCAGCAGTGTACGTGTGTCTGCACATCTGCATGTAGCTATGCGCCTGTGCGCAGCGACCAGATGAGGACGCCCGAGCCCCCGTCATCACCGCGGAAACGAGTCTCTTGATGAATTTTTCTTAGATCCCCAAACGGCGTGAGGTCATTGGCTGAGACAGCGGGCCAATGAAAACAGAGGTGAGGGGGAAGGAAACCACGAAGCCCCTCACGCCTCTGTAGCAATAAATATAAACTATGAGGGTCCTCCATCGATGTGACAACCTCGCCACTGTCGCCATGGCGTCTTGGCCAAGGACTCTTGGGCAGATGGTGACATTTACCTTGCTGTTGTCTTTGTGGTTATCGTTCCTAAAACAAATCAAGCCTGGAGGATGCCATGACTCATTGATTTACTTTATTTTCAACAATTCAGCTGGAGCTCAAACCACAAAATAAATGAAATGTCAAATGCCAAAACTGTAAATGCGAGCCGCTGCTGATGGGTCGGAGGCTGCGTTTCTTGGCGACGGTTGCTTGGAAACCTCTATTACCTTTCAGGTATTGTGGTGAAGTGGTGAAGAGTCTTCACTTCGTAGGCTACTGAAAGCATCAGCATCGACTTATCTCATTTATGCGTCTAAAAGCGTGAAAAGGAGACGCTGGGATGAGTCAGCGTTTTAATAATCGGAGCCGGCGTCCTCTGACAGATCACAATCACTAGAGTCAACACACACACGCTAACCTTCACCACATGTGTGGCGCCTGCAGCACACGTGTGTGTGTGCTGAGCCCCCCCCCCCCCCACACCTTCCATCTGTTGTTTTGCTTGCAGAGTGGCTGTGTGTGTGTCTGTGTGTGTGTGTGTCGTTGAACCCCCCCCCCCCTCCCGTGACTCTGTTCCCCCGCCCTGTTGCCTGAGTCTCGGTTCATCACAACTGCTCCTTCTGGCTCCTCGCCGCCAACACGCCTCAAATCAACAAGTCCTGAGAATATCCTGAAATAGGAGCCGGCTGCACACATGTTGTCGCTCCTCTCAGGAGGCGCTCGCATTCCACCAAGTGCAGCGGTCCGATTTAATGCGTCACCGCGCAACCGAAAGAGCTGGGTGTTGCTAACATAAAACTAAAAATACAAATGTCTTTATCTGAATGGATCGTAAAGGAGTTCCCTGAGTGCCGTCTTAGCCGAGACCCAGAAGCGTTACCACGTGGAGATGCAACGTGCTTCGCTTGGTACGTTTAACTCATTTAGCAACTGGGGCTTTGCGTTAGCTTGCGTGCTACGTTAGCGGTGCTTTCCTACGCAGTTTGTGGATGAAGTGTAAAGCAATTTAGCGGCCCGCTAGGTAGCGAGCTAGCTAACTCGACCGTGCTTTTATGACTGAAAAGGAGCCAAACACTCGTAGCAGCACTTCCTGTAAATTGGAACGGTGTTGGTACCAGAAATGATCAATAATCCATCTGAAAAACGTTTTATTCTGTAGATGGGAGATAACAGAGGCGCTGCTCTTCAAAGAAGACTCATTGCAGTTGTCTAAGTTGAGAAATATCTAAGAATTTTGCCAAAGTCAATCAGAACTGTCTGCTGGGCCAGATGTCCCACCTACGTTTACCCAGTGAGAGCCGACTCCTCCGTTAGCTCGTTAGCTCCCATTCATCACGTTGTGCATACGAGGCGGAAGAGAGGCGTGTGTTTGGCCCTGCGGGACAGATTGTTGGCTTCGAGCGACGCAGCCTCACATATGTTGAGACGGATCAAATAAAGATGCAAGTCGCGAGCGGCGCCTCGGAGACGCCAGACGGACGGATCGCAGGTGTCTCCGGGTAGCGGAGGGACAGGACGAGGGACGGGTCCATGCAGGCGAGCAGACTGCAGCGAGCAGACTGGCCGCCTTCCTCTGTGAATCCACCAGGGAATCGTCACCGGGTGATGAGCATCTCCAGCAGCTCACGACACATTAAAACAAGCACTTTTCATAAAGCTCAACAGCTTCCAGTCTGCGTTGTTTTGCTTTCATATTTTTATATTATTTCCTGATTGGAGGGAAGATCGTGAGCAGAAAGGAGATAAAATCAAACGTGAAACAAGCGAAGGCTGAATATATAGCAGAATTTTCTTCTACCTTTATGTTCCAATCCGTCGCGTCCAAAGTGAAGCTGAGATGAATTAACGGATGGGGGGGGGGGTTTGAGGGACACGAGGAGGGGGGGGGGGGACTGTCCCCGTGGTGACGTTCTGTTGTAGTTTTTGCACTTTGTGGTTGAGTCCTTGCGTCTTTTCTTCTTTTATTCATGTTTTTGGCATCTGTTTTTCTATTTAACTTTTTTTTCTTTTTTATTATTTCACAACTTCCTCCACTTGGCAGCTTGTAATTTGGCGTGTGTGTGTGTGTGTGTGTGTGTGTGTGTGTGTTCCACGGTTATGTTGATGACATCATCTTTTCTTTGCTGCCTTAACGTAACAACATTACGGGGGTGTACACTCAACCACTCCAGATACGAGGGCTTTTTATTTGAATATTCTTTCTGTTGGGCTTTTATTCATAACTCATTCCAGACACACACACACACACTCTCACACACACACACAGACACAGACACACACACACAGACACACAGACACAGAGCGGCCTCTGAGGTCGGGTCGAGTTCTGAGCGATGACATCACCATGAAGGCTCGCCATTGTGCGACCACCGAGCTTCTCTTTGTGTCTCAGAGCCGCAGGAGACGTCTTCAGTTTGGTGTCTATTCTCCTCTTTGACACTTTGATCACCAGACAGTGGTGATCTGTTTTGGATAAAAGCTTTTTATTTACTTTGCATGCTGAAATGCAGATGAATACGTGTGTTGAACTATGAACTGCACCTTATTGGAGGGACGAGTCTCTTAATATTTGATAAGAGATCAGCTGCTGTATCAATAACAGGGTTATGATTAGTTATGTACTGGTGATCTGCACGGTGACCACTAGGAGGCGTCCTTCATGTCCTCACGGTGACCACTAGGAGGCGTCCTTCATGTCCTCACGGTGACCACTAGGAGGCGTCCTTCATGTCCTCACGGTGACCACTAGGAGGCGTCCTTCATGTCCTCACGGTGACCACTAGGAGGCGTCCTTCATGTCCTCACGGTGACCACTAGGAGGCGTCCTTCATGTCCTCACTGACATTGATCCGTCCATCTTGTCCTTGAAGGAAACAAATGAACAGTAAAGATGTCTTGTTGCACACACACACACACACACACACACACACACACACACACAC
Source organism: Pungitius pungitius (assembly GCF_949316345.1). Taxonomy (NCBI): domain Eukaryota; kingdom Metazoa; phylum Chordata; class Actinopteri; order Perciformes; family Gasterosteidae; genus Pungitius; species Pungitius pungitius. The sequence continues at coordinate 21,223,519 of NC_084908.1, forward strand.
ACACACACACACACACACACTTTTAAGCAGCCGGGCCGGTTGCCAGGTCTAAATCCGTCTAACCCTCCCTTTCAGGCTCCGCCCTCTTCCAGAAGCAAATGAAAATAACAATAATAATCAAATAAAGGTTCACATTGTGTTTTTGGTTCAAATCCGTCAAGCTTTTTTTAAAGTAAAATTCTGCTCCAAAGCAAGGAAGTCCTTGTATTTCCTTGTTCCATGTGGGGACATTAACCTTTAACCCCCCCCCCCCCCCCCCCCCTCAGTCCACGTGCACTGATCATGATTGTACACACGCGCATAGTTTTATTTTTTATATCTTTGGGGGGTTTTTTGGTTCCTTATTATTTTTGTGCATTTATTTTGAAATGTTTCAATGGGTCTCTGTAAACGGTGTTCAGGAGCGTGTGTGTGTGTGTGTGTGTGTGCGTTGTGCGTTGTGCTAACCAAATGTGCGGCTGCATGGTTCTGTAGTGGTCATTTCCCAGAATGCACTTCAGCCCTGTGTTCTTCATCATGCCAGTGTGTTCAGGTGCTCCTTTGCCTCGACATCCAACCATCCAAATACGGGAGGAGGAAGAGGAGGAGGAAGAGGAGGAAGAGAGACTTTTGAAAACATGCTATTTTTCTCCTCTGAGGCGTCACATGACATGGATGGAAATGAATAAAAACTCGACATGACGGCTGTATGTTAACCATGAACGAAGTAATGACCATGACAAAGTATAATAAATTAATTTTAAAAACAACGGGTCACGCGTCACATTATACATATGAATATATATATATAACAAACCGCTTTGCTCTGAAGCTTCAGATCTTCTCCTCTAGATCTCCTCCCTGAGGAGGACGGCCTCCAGGCTCACAGGGAGACCCGGAGGAGCAGGAGGAGCTGGGTTTGTTCATCCTACACGGTTGGAGGCTTTTTGGGGTCAAATCTTAAATATCACAGCCAGGTTTAAACAATACAATTTTCTTCATAATCGAGTCTCTTTTTTTTATTGCCCAATGCAGCAGAGCAAATAAATGTAAAAACACAGAATGTAAAGACAGATATTTACATCAACACGTCAGCGTAAATCATCAAAACCTTGATTTGGGGAAAAAGCACTTTTTTAAAGGTTTACAGTCACATGACATGTTGCATAACAACGTCCTTTGTCCTGAGGAACAAACGTAACCCCCCCCCCCCCCCTCCCTCGGGCGGGTGCTCAGGGGCCGGCGGGGGCCACCAGGTACCCGTTGAAGGTGATGTAGACGTCCACGTCGTCGCTGTACACGGCGTTCTCCCGCTCCCGCTTGTAGAGGCGGACCCACACCTCGTCGCCCAGCGCCAGCTGCATCATCACGCTCTGGCTCTGCATGATGGACCTCTCGCTGGGCTGCGCGTAGAGGATCACCTGCTCCCTGTCGTTGTGCATCAGGTGCAGGTAGGTCTCCTTGAAGTTCCAGGTGTGGATGTTGACGTTGAAGAAGTAGACCCCCGGCACGTAGCAGTAGAACTTGCCCTTGAACATGTTGAAGTGCTCGTCGGCGTTGACGAACTCCGTGTCGAACACCAGCGCCGTGTAGTAGTCCACGCTGTGCAGAGCCTTGCGCCGGCCCACCGAGAAGGAGGAGCGGGGGGTCTTGCAGGCGTCTCCGGGGGAACCGGCCTGGCCTTTGGTGCCTTTGGTACCTGCGGGTCCTCTGAGGCCGGGGGGGCCCTCTAAGCCGGGTTTGCCGGGCGTTCCCTTGTCCCCTCGGTCTCCTTTGTCCCCTGTAAGGTGTGAGGAGACACGTCAGAACCAGGAACATTCATCATCAGGTGGGTCGGACATCGGAGGAAAAGGTCGTGGATGTCCAATAAAAATGATCAGTGGATATGAAAGGATTGATGGTTTATGTTAAATGATCCCAGTCTCAGCCTGTGATGTCAGAACTTTGACCTCAATCCTGTGAAAGCTCCTCTGACTGTTATCATGACCACGAAGGATATGAGTCCTCTCAGCTTCATCTCCTGAGCGTGGACGTTCAGAAGGATCCATCTGGGCTACAGGATGCGCTAATGAACGTTAGCTACGTTAGCTCATGTTTTCTGTTCTCTGGCAGCCACCGAACCCATTTGAATAAAACCATTATTCTCCTTTTTACTTTAGCTGCTTTCTTCACCCTGATTGCAGGTGGAGGTGAGCCTGTAGCACAATGAAGGAATAAACTATTGAGAAGATGTCGATGGTCAACTATTGACTCCCTGCAGACTCTCAGATGTTTGGAGTTCTGTGGTTCTGCTTCAGTACCTCCACCTCTTCTTCATGAGTCCAACGTGAAACCCTCCCCAGTTCCTGGTCCTGGTTGATGCTCTTGTACCTTTGAGGATGGTCATGTTGATGACGGTGCGGACCTCCGGTATCTGGTGTTGACCCGTGGCGGCGGGCGGCTCCGTGTGGTCGCAGCACCGCCTGCAGTGTCTGGAGGGGGGTCTGGAGGGGGAGGGGACGCAGAAGGCCAGGGGGAGGAGCCACAGCAGCCTCAGACACAACGCCAACATGGCTGACACGACCTGCAGGAGGAGAGTCGCAAACACACCTGGACACACCTGGATGTGGAAACATCACAGCTGACAGACACACGTTCGAGGGGCTCGAAGTCGATGCTTCATGTAGAAACCAGCAGCAAGGTATTGTGGGAAACGCAGCAGCTGAGAAGAGAACTTCTGGATCTGGGATCTAAACCCTGTGGGTTCTAATTCTCCATCGTTGCATCAATTCATCGACTTTCCAAACTGTCAAAATATGACTTTTATCTCTTTGTGGATTCACTGCAGCGACAAGAGAGAAAAGAAGGAGATTTGGGAGGCTTCAAAACCTCCATCGGTCCCCACAGCAAAGGTCCTCAGTCCCTTTGTAATGAGGTCATGGTGACGCAGCAGAGGGGGCGGGGCTTATCCGTGTCCTCCTGATTCCAGCATCAGTAACAAAGTAGAATAAAACTACAATAAAGCATCGATGTTAATCATGAACATGCGGCATCCTGGTCCAACATCTCCGCTATGAAGGACCATCTAAGGAGATGCGCACGCGGCCGTCATGGTGGATTCATTTAGGAAGCCACGTCTACACGCGCACGCGCATCCGCCTGGAATCAAGCTGCGGTCACACGCACCGTGCGCGACGAGAAAGGTGTCAGCGAGACGCGTGCACGAGGAAAAACGGGCCAACTTCTTGAAAAAGAAAAGGCTGCTAAGTTTGTGAATAAGTTCACGCGCACTTCTTCTTCTTCTTCCTCCACTTGTTGATACTTTGTGTCGACGCTGCGGATTGGTTCGGAACGTCCTCGTGACGTCGTCGCCGTGACGTCGTGGGCCGTCGTGTGGCGCAGTGCGTGGTGGCGTGTTTCTTACCTGGTGGAGATCCACGAGGCAGGAGGACAGAGACGAGCTGCAGGAGTCAGAGGAGAGGAGGAACTACTGAGGAGCAGACTCCCTCCTTCCCTCTCTACTCACCCTGACCCCTCCCTGGTCTCCCCCCCCTCCCTCCTCCTGCAGCCTCCATCCCTGAGTCCACGTTCTACGTCACCGGTCTGATGTCTCATTGGACTGCTTCTGTCGTGAGGTTCCTCGTCCACTGTGATGTCTCTTTGTTCCTCCTTTCAATGTGTCCCTCCTTTCGATGTGTCCCTCCTTTTGGTGTGTCCCTCCTTTCGATGTGTCCCTCCTTTCAATGTGTCCCTCCTTTCAATGTGTCCCTCCTTTCGATGTGTCCCTCCTTTCAATGTGTCCCTCCTTTTGGTGTGTCCCTCCTTTCGATGTGTCCCTCCTTTCAGTGTGTCCCTCCTTTCGATGTGTCCCTTCTTTTGATGTGTCCCTCTTTTAAATGTGTCCCTCCTTTAAATGTGTCCCTCCTTTAAATATGTCCCTCCTTTAAATGTGTCCCTCCTTTCAATGTGTCCCTCCTTTTGGTGTGTCCCTCCTTTCAATGTGTCCCTCCTTTCAGTGTGTCCCTCCTTTCGGTGTGTCCCTCCTTTCAGTGTGTCCCTCCTTTCGGTGTGTCTCCTACGAGTCCCTAAAGCCTGTCTTCTCTCTCGGTTCCTCTCATTCAAAGGGTAGAAGTTGATGATGGTGGAGAGAAAACACACATTCCTTCTTGAAGTGGAAACCACATCGAGCAGAGCTTCCTTCATCTTTATTGCGTCTGCCTTCAGTGTCTCTCTCTCTCTCTCTCTCTCTCTCCTCCCACGCTCTCCCTCCCTTCCTCCCAGTCCAACCACTACTCCCAAGATGAACGCAGACCACAATGAAAACACGGCCTTCGGCTGTTTGACCCGTCGCTGCGAGCAGAGAGCGAAGGAGCCCAGGGGAGCGATGGAGAAGCTGTAGAGAAACTGAGCTAAAATGCTCTTTATTTGGAAAATAGGCCGAGTTTTCAGTATTTTAAGTTCCTGTAGTTTGTTTGTTTGAACTCCAGCTGTGACTCTGCAGAAGCTATAAAAGCAGCAGCTGTGATGCGCGGCTCCTGTGGCCTCATTGATTAGAATCTAATCAGATCTGTGACTAACCTCACCACGCTCAGCGTCAGCTTATACTGTAGAGTTCAATGTTATGCACCAACCGTCATATTCCTGTCTCACATATTTTGGCAATAAATGATTCCTGACTCCTGGTTTCTGATTGACGTTTAGCTCGTTGAGCTTCCATCGTGCTATTGCTGTATTTTCATATTCGCCTCCAGTCAAACATACAAACAGTTTAATGCAACAGAAATATGCTTTATTATGTCAAACAGGGCTGTAATATAATCTATTTTTAATTTCAGTGTTCCTGATTATTTTCAGTTAAGACAAACATTCATTATTAGTGTTTATGAATCACTTCTCTATCTCATAGGAGTCCTATTCTTTCTAACCTAATTTAATTTTACAATAATTTGATGATTTCTGCTGATAATGTAACTTCTGAATGATGCTACATTAATGTAGTTGATTGATTGACTTTTATGATTGGAGTAAAACACCGCCTCCTGTTCACATAAACTCTTAAGATCACGCTTCTGTACCCGGGCCTGAGAGGACACTCGCGTAGAGACAAAGTGTCTCAGGGGCTGCCGATGACCTCTTTGATCCAGTCGGTGAGCCTGATGATGCGGGTGTAGACGCCGTAGTGGTCCGGGCGCCCGCAGCCTTTTCCCCAGCTCACCACGCCGGCGAGGAACCAGCGGCCCGACGGCTCCTGGCACACCAAGGGGCCGCCGGAGTCTCCCTGTCACAAGGACATTGTTATGTTGTTATGTTATAACAACGATTGTTCTGTTCTGTGATGTTACTTGATCTTGTTACGTTAGCTTGCATTCTAACTTGTTACCTTATGATGTTATGCTGTGTTGTTACATAACATTGTTTGATACATTGATGCTTTGTTTGTTACGTAACAGTGTTACAGATTGTTATATAACATTGTGACTTGACAATGTTGCGCTACGTTGTTACTATATGTTGATGTTGCCACTTCATGTTGTTACATTACGTTGTTACGCTACGTTGTTACGCTACGTTGTTACGCTACGTTGTTAAGCTACGTTGTCACGCTACGTTGTCACGCTACGTTGTCACGCTACGTTGTCACGCTACGTTGTTACGCTACGTTGTCACGCTACGTTGTTCCTTTATGTCGTTACATCACTTTATTAAGTTTCATTGTTGCTTTGCGTCTTTTCTTACTCACACAGTACGACCCCAGGAGGACTTTTTAGTAATCACAGCTACTTTTTTACAAATGCAATTGATGTCTTTCTGTCATTTTAACACTTAGTAAAGGACGACGTGTGTCTGGCTCTGGAAACGTGGTCAATCAACCGGACTTTGCAGAAACCACCTGGTTTACTTTCTGTGGTGATCTCATCCACCGCAGTTATTATTTTATTGTTATAATTAGATAAAAACGGAACAAGGTTGTTTTTACATGTACCTGACATGCATCTTTGTCTCCACTCCGGTAGCCGGCGCAAAGCATTCTGGGAGTGACCAGGTGGCCGTAGGTGCGAACGCAGGCTTCTTCGCTGACCAGGCGGACGTCCACCTTCTGAAGCACGTTGCTGGCAATGCCTGGAGACCAGAGGGTTAAAGGTCAAAGAAAGTGTCACAACGCGTTCATCCTTTTCCATTCAAGCACTGAAGACACCGTCTAGATTCACTTCCACACCCTCATGCTGCTACAAGACAAAGCACAACGTTTCTTCAGTCCACAGAGAGCCGAAGGTGCAAAGGAACCGAGAATGATGTCCCAGAGGAATCATTCCTCCTCTACAGACTAAACGTGTTCATGTTGCCAGTAATGAACCAGCGGGGACGGTTCCACCTTCCTTTAAGGCTGAAAATAGCCTCAGTACTGCATTATTCTGCACAGAACCCCGAGCCAATGGAAACAGGTTTTTATTGCTTCCTGTAACAGAGTCAAAAGCACCAAATAAAAGTCCATCTTCAAAGGATCGGCATAATTGCATTTAAAAGGCTTCATGAAGTCACTTACACCCAGGTTAAAACGGAACATTCCTGAGTCCTGAGAAAAATTTAAATGGATTACTAACTTTTATTACGCAGCTGACGTACTAAACTGACCGTATACAACAGACTCCTCCTTACGAAGAGGTAAATAACCACAGGAGTCATGTGACTAATTAACAAACATGGCCTCCATGTGTTGTTCAAGAGGTCAGAGGTTAAATCTGGGAGCAGATACAAACTCTCACTTGACCACCGTCAGAGTAACGAACGGCTCGACCTCCTCCTTCATCTTCTTCTCCTCCATGTTAACGTTTGCAGTCACACCGAACGAGCTACAGCCTGTGATTAAGGTGGAGAAACCACCTACACCCCGACCCCTCCCTCCTCACCCCCCTCCCGCAGGGCCCCCCAGCCGGTGACCCAGCAGAGCAGGCCCGGCTCCATCTGGTGGGCGGGCGGCGGCAGGCAGGCGGGCCGGGCGTGTCCGGCCAGCAGGGCGGAGGCGGGCCGGTCCAGCTGCAGCAGGGCCAGGTCGTGGTCGTGGGACTCGTCGTCGTAGTACGGGTGGAGGAGGATCCGCCGGACCCGGGTCACCTCCTCCGTGGGGCTGCTGGGGTTCAGCAGCAGCTTGCCCAGGTAGACGGTCCACAGCGAGGGGGAGTGGAGGCTGCGGGAGGAAGGAGGTCACATCCCATCAGAAACAACATGCGACTTCCACTCAACCATCTCAGAAGCCCCACACGTCCTCTGAGACAACAACCTGCTGAGGGTTTAATGTCCACAAGGGAAACCTTATGGATCAGAGGGTTATCTGAAGGTAACACAAACACCAACGGAGCTTAAATGCTTTCATAGCTTCATTCCAGCACTTCCTGGCCGGCTTACCGGTCGTCATAGAAACAGTGGGCGGCAGACGCCACCCATTGGCTGGAGATCAACGCGCCCCCGCAGATGTGTGTCCCGCGCACCTGAAGGCTGGCCTGCCATGGCCACTCCCCCTCCGTGGCATTGGCCCCTCCCACTATGCGGCTGGAGAACTGCCTCAGGCCGCAGTCTGCAGACACACAGAATTATGTTTAATACGTGTGACTTGTGGTGGACTTCACCCTGACCCCAGAGAACCAGCCACGCTACAGCTTGCTAGCCAGCTAACTAGCGTAGCGTGGTTGTCCGCGTGTTGGTCTTCTCACCGCAGTGCTTCTCGTCCGAGGCGTCGGGGCAGTCGGAGACGAAGTCGCACTCCGGGTTTGGCTTCTTTAGACAAGTCCCATCAGCGCACACATAGGTCATATCTGTGCACCGCACACCTGGACACACACACACACACGTATGGGTCAAAACATTAGATTTCAGTTATTATATGAAAGTAGGAGGCTGTCTCCTTGGGTTGTGAGTGTGTGAATGTGTGAGTGTGTGAATGTGTTACCATCGGTGCAGTTCATCTCGTCCGTTGCTTCGGGGCAGTCTGGGAGTTGGTCACACACTTTGTAGTAGTCCACACACCGACTGTCCTCTGGACACTGGTACTGTGCCGCACAAACTGAAACACACACACATACACACAATGAATGAGAATCCAACAAAGATAAAAGAGGCAACATTCTGAGCTTTTGGATTATTTTACTTCCAAGGAGGGAAATTAGCAAAATATATTTTTTTTAAAGCAGAATTAATGTTTTTATTTCACAGATAATCTCCATGTTATTAACCAATCATTGTGTAGCCCCGCCCTAAAGCATCCCCTGCTTCATGGTCTGTTTGACTCTAAATGGACCATCATTCACTAAATAAACATCATGCTGCATTGAAGAAGACTTGAAACTAGAGACTGAGACCATAAACTCATGTTTACAATGTTTACTGAGGGAATAAATCAAGAGAGAAGTAGAGTCATTTCCTCATAGACGTCTATGGGAGCAGAGGAGTCTCGCCCTGCTGGTCACTACACAGAAGTAGAGTCATTTCCTCATAGACGTCTATGGGAGCAGAGCAGTCGCCCCCTGCTGGTCACTACACAGAAGTAGAGTCATTTCCTCATAGACGTCTATGGGAGCAGAGGAGTCGCCCCCTGCTGGTCACTACACAGAAGTAGAGTCATTTCCTCATAGACGTCTATGGGAGCAGAGGAGTCGCCCCCTGCTGGTCACTACACAGAAGTAGAGTCATTTCCTCATAGACGTCTATGGGAGCAGAGGAGTCGCCCCCTGCTGGTCACTACACAGAAGTAGAGTCATTTCCTCATAGACGTCTATGGGAGCAGAGGAGTCGCCCCCTGCTGGTCACTACACAGAAGTAGAGTCATTTCCTCATAGACGTCTATGGGAGCAGAGGAGTCGCCCCCTGCTGGTCACTACACAGAATGCAGCTTTAATACAGTTTGACTTCACTTTAAAGAACCAAAAGGTTTCCACCAATAAATAACTACCACAGTTCCTCTCGTCCAGTCCGTTGGGACAGTCCTTGATTCCATCACATGCAGGAACACACAATCCGTTCACCGAGCACAGAAACTGACCCGGACACGCTGTAACACACACACACACACATGTTCATGACCACAAGTGGAACCCAAACGAGACGCTGCTGAGCTCACGTCCAACACCTACGATCTGACAGGTTAAACACTCTGTAGCGCAGCTGAAGTCCCGGCCCGGTGAGCGACACCTCGGACGTCATGACAACGGTGGTCGCCGCGGTGAGCAGGGAGAGGCGTTCGTTGTACGACTGCAGGCCCCTGGAGCCGCACAGTCTGAGGGGGGGGGGGGGGGGGGGGGCAGAGACACCGAGATCAGAAGACCAGACTGAGGCCTGAGGTTCAGAGGTTCAAATAAGACGGCGTGAGGCTGAAGGGAGACACTTGACCCCCAGTGAGACGTTTTTAATGAAGGTGATCACTCTGCTGCCCCCTGCTGTTCACCTCTGAACACAAGGATCATATGGAAAGCATATAATGCCTTTACTGTGCAAATCGTACACACATGATTCTACTGATGTGTTGTGTATGAAACTATGTCATCACATCGTGTCCTTCATGGAAACCTTTTACAGACCAGCAGGCGTTTCCTGTCTGACACACACACACGTCTGCTGTGAGCTATGAATCACGGTGTCTATTTATCGCAGCCACCTGCGTGGTGGTCAACGCGCTGGAGACGAAGGCGAAATCATGCAGAATTTGTGGTGTGCAGACTTGTTCAACTCACATGAGATGGAATAAGAGTTTCACGATGCTAATAACAACAGAAATACCAAAATGGCCTTAAAGAGACACAGGAAAACTGTAAAGAGACACAAGATGACCACAAAGCAAAAGATGAGAATGAGGCTCGTACCTGCGGCTCTGGATGGTCCACTGCCCCTGGGTGCAGGCCTGGTTGTAGCCGGCTCTGCTCAGCTCGTAGCCCTCGAATTCCAGAGACAGCCCCATCCCGTCAGCGGGGGTCTGACCTCACACAAAACACACATGGATGCTCACCAGGAAGACATGTTGGAGACTGAAGGAGCACAGCGTCCCTTCAACGTGGACGAGATAACGGCTACAGGCCCAGGCCCAAAGAATCAGAGGTCCACAGTCAAGTGTCCCCACAAAAAGACTCAAAATGGAGCAAAAACTACTGCAGAGAGACACCCAGAGACCACATGGAGACTACCTCAAAGAGATGCTATATAACTTCAAGGGGACACGAAATAACAACCAATCAAATACAGAGAGACAAAAAAGTGACAGATAGACAACAAAAAGAACAGATGAACTCTGAAGGGACACAAAATGAGCTGAAAAGGACATGAAATAACTGCAGAGGTCAATAACTCCAACATCAGGTCGTCTCCTTACGGTGAAGCTCCAGGTGCAGTTGGTGTCGGGGGGGTAGTAGCTGGGGAAGAAGGGCGTCCTCAGTGTCCCCTGCACCCCCGACACGGCCTTCAGCTGCACGGTGGAGCCGCAGTCTGAGGACGAGACGGAAAGAGTCTCAGTCCACCGTCCCCTGACACACTGCTGCCGGGGGGCGGGGGGGGGGGGGGGGGTTGTCTTACCCTGACGGTCCCAGGCCTGTGCAGACAGGGAGAAGGGGTCCTTGTAGTTGTACAGACCCTGCTTCCACACCACCGTCATCCACTCGCCTGAAGACAGCACGTTGACCTGCTGCTCGTGGCGGCTGCAGCCGTAGACCCTGAGAGGACAAGTCTTCACTCAGAAAATCACTTCTATTAACTATATTAACTGATGATCGATTATCGACTGATGTTGATTTCAGGGTTCAGGGAGTAAAAAGGCGGAGGAGAACTCACGAGGTGACGAGGCGGGAGTCGGAGGGGGTGAGGGAGTCGTACACCACCAGCCGGTCCCGGCACTCCGGCAGCAGCCACTCCATGTGGAGCTCCAGCTGGGCCCCCGGGCCGGCCTGGAGGTGCCACATGCAGGAGGAGCGCTGCGTGTCGGGGCCGCGGAGGGCGGAGCGCCGGCCGGGCGCCACCTTCTGGTAGCTGTAGCAGTCTTCAAAGGAGGAGCCATGCAGAAGGTGGAGCAGACAGGAGGGTTAAAGCAGGCAGTGAGGGAGCTGCACCCTGATCACGTGTTTGGATTTACTCTATTTAAATGAACGAAAATAGTGATTTATGTATTTAGTACTTATGTGGTATTAGCATTAGCATTGATGCTAATGATCAGCAGATTCTGACTGTGAAGCCTCTTTTTTCAGGTTTTATTATTAGGTAATATGTTCATATCTTAAATACCTTAAATCAACTTTGTGTAAATTAAGTTTCCGGTTCCTGTGTGAAAGTTGGGAGTTTGGGCCGCAAGCAAATCACAGTTCAATCAAGGTGAAAGCATCAATAAGAAAATGATGAATTAAGCAAAAATAAAAGAAGGAAAGTGTGATACCAAATGAGGCTTTCATGAGCTCTATGACTCTGGAGTCGGTTTCTGTGAGGAGCAGAAGAAGAAGAAGTTTAAAATGAACCCTTCTCCTCTCATCCAGCCTCCATCTGCCCTTCAGGGAGTGATATAGCAGCGTCCACGTGGAGGAGCTCCTTTGCATCCACAATGAACACAGCAGCGGTTGTGCTCCTGCAGGAGGAGTCAGCTGACTGAGGACATCAGAGTTCCAACCTGGAGCAGAACCTGCCTCAGGCTTCCGACCTGGTGTTTCTGGAGTGCTTCAGACCTGGATGTCTTGTGTCCTGAGTTCTTCCTGCTGCCGGAGAAGGGAGACCTGCTGAGAGGCTGGAGGGCGGTTGTGGTCCTCTACGGACTAAAAGGAGCCTTGTCGAAGGGCTCTGATCGGACCGAACTTTAGGTGTACCGCACTATGGATTCTTTTTCCTCATGACTAGACCAGGAGGCCGCTTTGGACAGGGTGGATCGCTCGGATTTCTTCTCTGGAACCTGTGGTGAACGGGGCCGGGGACCATGTGACACGAGGTGTTTTATGCTCTGTGTTGCGAGGAGGGGGGACGGAGATTAAGGTTTCTCCTCATGTCGAGATGAATATGTGACCTCTCACCTCCCACGGACAGCGACGGGAGGAGGAGGCGGTACCCGCCGCAGACCACCGTCTCCTCCTCCCCCGACCCTCCACACCGCCTCAGGCCCTCCTCCAGGCTCCGGGTCACCTCCTCCAGGGTGACCCCCCCGACGCGGCTGCCGGGCACCGACATCACCAGCCAGAAGTGAGCCACCAGGCTCCCCGGCCTGCAGGGACACAAGCAGGGACCAGCAGCCAGGTCAAGGTGTCCTTTGTGGCACACTGTGACATCACCGTGACATCACTATGACATCACAGCAGTCACACCACCAGAGGTCAGCCAAGCGCCAGCTTCTGCTCCTTAAATACTGATTTATTGTGAAACCGGAAGCCTGAAAGTTGATCTATAACGACACGACTCATCCTCCTGAAAATGAACTTCTTTTATCACAGGAAACAAGTCAGTTAGGGTTTGGCAACAAAAACAGTCGTCTATGGATTATAATTCATTCAGAAGTTAAGTGAGGCCTCATTTCACAGAGGGATAGATAGATAGATAGATACATAGATAGATACATAGATAGATAGATAGATAGATAGATAGATAGATAGATAGATAGATAGATACATAGATAGATACATAGATAGATAGATAGATAGATAGATAGATAGATAGATAGATAGATAGATAGATAGATAGATAGATAGATAGATACATAGATAGATACATAGATAGATAGATAGATAGATAGATAGATAGATAGATAGATAGATAGATAGATAGATAGATAGATAGATAGATAGATAGATATAGATAGATAGATAGATAGATAGATATATAGATATAGATAGATAGATAGATACATAGATATAGATAGATAGATATAGATAGATAGATAGATAGATAGATAGATAGATATAGATAGATAGATAGATAGATAGATAGATAGATATATAGATATATAGATAGATAGATAGATAGATAGATAGATAAATAAAGTTTGATCCATTTACCCGAATGCGAACACAGTGGTGTGGTCGAGGTATCGAGAAAGAGCGGAGCCCATAATCATCTTCTTCACCTGCAACACAGAGGAAGCAGACCACCAGTCAGAAGCCACTTAACAAACAGTTTTAAAACCCAGAAGTCACTTCCTGTTCCTCTAAAAGAGCCTGAATGAGACGACTAAACGTCCTCACTGAACAAAAAAGTATTTCACCCCTGGAATGAAACCAGGGGCGAAGGCGAGATGTTGGTATCCAGGAGCTTCTGTCCTCCCTCCCCAGGAGGCTAGTTGTGAAAAGCACATGGAAACAGAGAAGCAGATTCCTGGTCCCCGCTCACCATGAGCTGCACCTCCTGGGCCTCCCTCCTGAACGCGGCGCTGCTGTGAGAGGACAGGTCTGCAGAGAAGTTCTTGTTGAGGATGGACAGGTAGGCCGTGTACTGCCGCTGGAGCCGAGGCTCCACCACCCACACCCTGTACTCTGTGACGGAGGTCAACACAGCGCACATGAGCCTGGACGGACTGAGCTATGAGCTAACCGCTAACCAGCTAGCAGGCTGATGGACAGAGTCATCCTCTTAATTCAATTGGGGGTGTTTAATAAAGTGAGAGTCTGTACCCAGGAAGTACCAGGCCAGCGAGGCCGCAGCGGCGGCGAGTACGATGGCGACGGCGAGGAAGGCCAGGACGCACTTGCAGGAGCGAGCCCTGCTGGGGGGCGGAGCCACAGCTCGGTCGCCAGCTTCTACCTGCAGGACGGACCACACTTGACCTCTTTGGAAGCATACATTCAGTTACACATTCAGTTTAGATTCTTTTCAATGTTGCTAAATGACATTAAAAGGATCCATCCGCGACCATTGAAGCTTTATAATGCATGTAAACAATGAATATCTCTCTATATATTTATATATATAAAAACCTCAGAAGCGCCTACATTACCCACAATGCAACCTGAGGTCTGGTGAGCTCATCTCTAACTCTTCTGCAGAGCAGGTTGGAGCAGCCCCCCCCGCCCCCCCTTTAATGCACTAAAGGGAAGGACACTCGAGACCAGGGGACGGCCGTCGGGCGCCAGAGAGCCGCTGAGAAGCGTCGTTACTGACCCCGTCGGGCGGAGGGGCGGGCGAGGCCCCCCGGTCACATGACATCGACTTCTTGGAGCCGCGGCCGAGCGCCATGGCCTCACGGCGCGTCCTCGGCTCCTCCAGAGACCATGGCGGCGATGCAGCAGCTCTTCAGTCCGACGTGGCGTCTCTGTTTGCAGGTCCAAAGGTGCACCAAAGAAATCAATACGTCCCGAAAGCTGGACGAGCTTCAGCTGACTGATCCCACGTGGGAGGGGGGGGGGGGTGTTAAGCACCTTCTCCCTGCTAATAGGCCCCCCAGGTGAGCACAGGTCTTGTTGCCTAGCAGCGGCGATGCTCACGAGGCCGTTCACCTGGTTTCCCAGGGTGCATTTCACCTTCGGGGCAAACAAGAATCTTCACAAGCTTTGAGTGAAGATTTATCATCTGGTTTCTTCTTTCTTTTTGTTTTTGTTTCATCAAAATGAGAATCCAAAGAACAAAGAACCCAAGAATCAATTCAAAAATACTTTTATTTGATTTACAGCAAAGAAACAACAAAGAAAGCTGATCTGTTTGCTGATAACAACGTGTCCCTCTGGGGGACACACGGGCCTCCTCACATGTACCCGTCCCCACAGGGCTCCAGTGGACTGCCGGAGGACATCAGGACCATCTGCTCCAGCGGAAGGGGCCTCGGAGCCGGACCCACGCCGCAGAGGGCCGGCGGCAGGAAGCACGGCGAGGAGCTGAAGGGAGGAAGAGGAGGACGAGGAAGCAGGAGGCGGGTGGATTCGGAGGATGCTTTGAGCTCCTCCTGACCCCCCAGCTCCTCCTCTCTGACGCTAAGGAGCTGGGGGACTCGCTCGTAGCCGGAGCACACCGGGACGGAGCCCCCGCCTGCCAGCAGCTTCCGGAAGTCCACCCCCCCGCCGCTCTCCTCCTCGCCGTCGGCCGCGTTGATGCTGTCCGCCTCCAGGCTCTCCTGGCTGACCTCCTCGCCGCTGCACACGCCCGAATCCAGACTCTGGAGCCTGGCGCGCTCCACCAGCACCTCCTCCGCCCGCTCGTAGTCCGAGACCACCGGCACGGACTCGCAGCCTTTGGAGAGCAGCAGGCGGATCTCCGCTTCGTGGTGCCGCCCCCCGACGACCCCGTAGGGCGTGTCGGCGGCGCAGGGCGCCAGGGCCCCAGCAGTGAGCGAGGAGACGGGTGGAGGAGGAGGAGAAGGGGGGGGAGGGCACACCTGGGAGTAGCTGGGGTTGGAGAAGCTGCTTTCTCCTCTCAGCTTCTCCAGCAGCGCCTCCTCCAGGCCGCACGGCGCCACGGCGTCCACGGCGGAAGTGACCTCCATGGAGACCGCGTCCCTGGGTCTGGAGAAGGAGGTGAAGGACCCGCTGGGGAGGTGGGGCCTCAGCCAGCTCTGTGGCAGAAAGAGAACAGGTAAGAACACACACACACATATAAAATACATGTCATGTGATCTCGCTCTAACAAAGAGTCACCTGGAAGTCAACATCCTGCAGGAAGGACTTGGCCGGGTCTGGGAGAGGTGGACCTGTGATCCTCTTCACCATGTAGACCCTAGAGAGCACAATGAAGGTTATATACACACGCATACAGGTACGCATACAGGTACGCCTACAGGTACACATGCACATACAGGTACACATGCGCATACAGGTACACATACAGGTACGCATACAGGTACACATACAGGTACGCATACAGATACGCATACAGGTACGCATACAGGTACACATACAGGTACGCATACAGGTACACATACAGGTACGCGTACAGGTACGCATACAGGTACGCATACAGGTACGCATACAGGTACACATACAGGTATGCATACAGGTATGAATACAGGTACACATACAGGTACGCATACAGGTACGCATACAGGTACACATACAGGTATGCATACAGGTACGCATACAGGTACACATACAGGTATGCATACAGGTACACATACAGGTACGCATACAGGTACACATATACATACAGGTACACAGGTACGCCTACCAGGTGGTTTTGTCCGTCTTGAAGTGGATGAAGAGCAGAAACACAGCGAGAGCTGCAGCAGCACTGATTACGCTCAGAAGCCAGACCTGAAGATCTGCACCGTGACACAAGAAGTCTTTATCAGTCTCACTTTGTCTCCAGTCTCTTTACAGTCACAGTCTTTGTGGTCATTGACCTTTTGTGGGCCCCTGAGAGGTGGCGCATCATCACACGCTAGAAATAATCAACAGAAACCATTTCCCATGACCCTTTGCAGTGGT
Organism: Pungitius pungitius; assembly: GCF_949316345.1. Lineage (NCBI taxonomy): Eukaryota > Metazoa > Chordata > Actinopteri > Perciformes > Gasterosteidae > Pungitius > Pungitius pungitius. The sequence goes on from NC_084908.1 coordinate 21,239,829, forward strand.
TCAGAGAGCTCAGGTGCTCCGGAGGACATAAGACGTTCAAATATCAAACTTGTGAACTGTTACCTGTCGGCTGTGGTCTTCCTACAGAGGAATCCCACGATGCAACGGGGCTCCAGTCGCTCCACGTGGACTTGCTGTCGACCATGACGGCCATCACTCGGACGCGCACCTCGTACCTCTGGCCTCGCAGCAGCTGGTCTGGGTCCAGCTCCACGCTGATATTCCAGGAGTCTTGCCGCTCGTCTACCTGCACGGACGCGTCCTGGTGGAGCACAGAGGAGCTTTCACGGAGAATCCTTCAGGGTCTACCATGTTCCTCTCTGACTGAACGCACACGCACCGTCCACGCCTGGGCCTCGGCCTTCCACTGCACCTGGGATTTGAAAAGGTTGATCCGTCCGTGCTTGGTGGCTTGGGGGAACCAGGAGACGGTGGTGGAGACCACGGAGGGTTTCGGGGGAGGATCCAGCTTTACTGCAGCGGCACACGGTGTGTTGTAAGGTTCCAAGTGGTGTGTGTGTGTGTGTGTGTGTGTGTGCACGCCGTCATACTCACTGTGACAAGCCGGCTTGAAGTGACGCTGCAGCGTTGTTTTGGTGGCGTTACAGCTCAGATGAATGGAGAGCTTGTGGGAGCTTTGAAACTGAGGAGAAAAGAATGAAACATTCATCACTATTACGTCACCAATAAAGGTGTTAAAGGTGTTTATCTGCAGGCAGGTGAACTCATGATTAAATCTACATATAAATCAGTTCTTCACAGAAAAGAATACATGTGTTCAATGTGCTTTTATAGCTCAGTATTGTGGGAGCAGTCGGATGAGCAGCTTAGCATTCTGTGTAGTGACCAGCAGGGGGCGACTCCTCTGCTCCCATAGACGTCTATGAGGAAATGACTACTTCTGTGTAGTGACCAGCAGGGGGCGACTCCTCTGCTCCCATAGACGTCTATGAGGAAATGACTCTACTTCTGTGTAGTGACCAGCAGGGGGCGACTCCTCTGCTCCCATAGACGTCTATGAGGAAATGACTCTACTTCTGTGTAGTGACCAGCAGGGGGCGACTCCTCTGCTCCCATAGACGTCTATGAGGAAATTACTCTACTTCTGTGTAGTGACCAGCAGGGGGCGACTCCTCTGCTCCCATAGACGTCTATGAGGAAATGACTCTACTTCTGTGTAGTGACCAGCAGGGGGCGACTCCTCTGCTCCCATAGACGTCTATGAGGAAATGACTCTACTTCTGTGTAGTGACCAGCAGGGGGCGACTCCTCTGCTCCCATAGACGTCTATGAGGAAATGACTCTACTTCTGTGTAGTGACCAGCAGGGGGCGACTCCTCTGCTCCCATAGACGTCTATGAGGAAATGACTCTACTTCTCTCTTGATTTATTCCCTCAGCAAACATTGTAAACATGAGTTTATGGTCTCAGTCTCTAGTTTTAAGTCTTCTTCAAAGCAGCATGATGTTCATTTAGTGAATGAAGGTCCATTTAGAGTCAAACAGACCATAAGTAGGGGATGCTTTAGGGCGGGGCTACACACTAATTGACAGGTCTCTACCAGAAACATCAGTCCATGTACGGTCACTTCCTGTTCACTGGTTCAATCATCCCACCACTGGTCACTGATGTCACAGTGGAGCTCCTCCCACTCACCATATTTTTGTTTTTGAAAATCAGGTGGCACTTCTTCAGCCTCGGTGTGGAGGCGTCGACCGGCTCCATCCTGCAGGAGCTGTTGTATTTTTTATATCGTGTCAACCTTCTTTCGGCCAGGATTGTGCAGACGTTGTCGGGGCGGTCGGCCTCAGACGGGCTGCTCCACGCGCAGGTGATGAAGCGGCTGTAGTCGCTGACGCAGGTGAGCTCTGATGGGGGGAGGGGGGGGCAAACAGAAGCTTCAAAAGATGTCGTAAAAAGCAGCTTTCATGAATGAAATTAAAGCACCGACCGTCATCCGAGAGGCCGGAACAGTTGTCTCCTTCAGCGGTGCACAGCAGAGCCAGGAGGCCCAGCAGAACTCCTCCTTTACTCCTCTCCATCCTCCTCAGGCTGCTCCTCTGCCGTCTGATGGGGGGTCGCTCCCTTCACTCCGTGTGTTCTCAGCGTTCAGGGTGCGGCTCACAGCTCCAGCGTCTCCTCATTCTGTGCAGGGGACCACACACACACACACACCGGTGGGGTTATTTCTGCACACACACACACACACACACACACACACGCACACACACGCCTGACCGCAAAGCAGGTGTGAAACTGTCAGATGATAAAAAAAACTAAAATGCTGCCGTTTCGGATCCTGAAACAGATCCTGAGCTACTTGTGTAACTCTGTATCCTTTGGACAACACAGGATGAATCTGCTCTGCACTGACCCCACTCACTCAGTATGGTACTTTGTGGGTCAGGGTACCATCACAAGAGGACGCTTTTCCTCACCTGCAGGGCAACAGGTGAGAAGGAGCCAACCATAGAGAAGAAACAACTGCTTCCTACGTGATGATGGGGAGCACGAAGTGACCCATCAGAACATCTCAACCTATTTATTCTAACCTTTGTTGACCTACCGAGAGCCAAAAAGGGTCCTCAGCTGGACGCCGTGTCATAGACAAGCATCATGATGTCATAAACAGATTAACAGTGTGAATATACTGTATCTCTGCAGTTTATTTATGTGTATACACACATATAAATATATATATATGAAACTAAGAAGTGTGACCCTCACCTGCTGCATCCGTCACACAGCGAACCTCTCAGCTCCTCTGCGGTGCTCTGTGAGAGGAGTCACATCGGGGGGGGGGTGGGGGGGGGTGTGGTATCCTGTAGTAGCAGACGTCAGAGGTAACGTCAGACGTTCAGCACTCAGAAAAACACAATCTCACATCACATGATTCATTCGACCCTTTTATTTAACATGCCAATCAACAGCAGACCCACGCTGCCTCAAAAACAGGATGGCAAGTATATGTGTGTGTGTGTGTGTGTGTAGGTGTGTGTGTAGTAATACAGCTGACTGCAAACCCCATAACCAGACACACACACACACACACACACACACACAAAGCCCTAGTATACTAACAATTAACAGAATAATCAATGACAGAAGACATTTCAGAGTCCCTCTAAACGCTTTGTGTGTAAAAGCCGTTCATCACTCATTGTGTGTTGTGTTGTTTCACTGCGGGGGGGGGGAAGTTGGCTCATGAGGTTTTAATAAAAGGTCAGAGCTTTTTTCAGAGAACTCAAATGTTCCATTACACTGTGACAGGTGACTTCCTACCAGAGCGCTTCCTGTTCTTAAAGCGTCACTTATCAGATGCTGTCCTCACGCAGCGTGGTGAAAAGAACTCCACAGACCACATGTTTGACATCAGCGCTGAAATATGAAGCCATCCCAACAACAGTGGAGCTCAGAAGACACCAAGTGAGATCTTACCCCTCACTTTAAACCACCCGGGTCACCTGACCATCTCACCCCCCCCTCCACTTTCAACACATGCATACAGACGCATGGACGTAGTGTAGAAGTATTAAGTAGACAAGTCGACTTAAGTACACTACTGAGGTAAATGTTCCATCACTGGAAGAGTGAAGATCAGGACCACAGAGAGCCTCGACATCTTCCACAGAAAACTAGAGACACACCTTTTTAGACTCTACCTTGACTAAAACACTAGCAAACCGTAGCACTAACAAATGATAGCACTTAAATTGTACTTATAATGGCACTTTTCTATAACATGTTTAGTAACTGTTTATTTGATGAAAATGTACTTTCTTGTTACTTGTTCTTCTGAGTTTGTATCTCTATGTGGAAATGCACTTATTGTACGTCGCTTTGGATAAAAGCGTCAGCTAAATGACATGTAATGTAATGTAATGTAAAGATGACGATTCAACATATTTTGTACTTCACGTTTACACCAAACAAAGTGATTATGATCAAGTCATGTGATCCACGAAGACTAAACAAAGTACAAGTAGTGCGAAGTCAAAAAATGAAGAGTTTCACAATTTGGCCCTAAAGCGATTTGGCCGCCCCTGCTTTATACTCTATCAGAGACCTGTCAATCATTGTGTGGTCTGTTTGACTCTAAATGGACCATCATTCACTAAATGAACAATGAAGCCTTGAAACTAGAGACTGAGACCATGAACTCATGTTTACAATGTTTACTGAGGGAATAAATCAAGAGAGAAGTAGAGTCATTTCCTCATAGACGTCTATGGGAGCAGAGGAGTCGCCCCCTGCTGGTCACTACACAGAAGTAGAGTAATTTCCTCATAGACGTCTATGGGAGCAGAGGAGTCGCCCCCTGCTGGTCACTACACAGAAGTAGAGTCATTTCCTCATAGACGTCTATGGGAGCAGAGGAGTCGCCCCCTGCTGGTCACTACACAGAAGTAGAGTCATTTCCTCATAGACGTCTATGGGAGCAGAGGGGTCGCCCCCTGCTGGTCACTACACAGAAGTAGAGTCATTTCCTCATAGACGTCTATGGGAGCAGAGGAGTCTCCCCCTGCTGGTCACTACACAGAAGTAGAGTCATTTCCTCATAGACGTCTATGAGAGCAGAGGAGTCGCCCCCTGCTGGTCACTACACAGAAGTAGAGTCATTTCCTCATAGACGTCTATGGGAGCAGAGGAGTCGCCCCCTGCTGGTCACTACACAGGAGTGTAGTCATTTCCTCATAGACGTCTATGGGAGCAGAGGGGTCGCCCCCTGCTGGTCACTACACAGAAGTAGAGTCATTTCCTCATAGACGTCTATGGGAGCAGAGGAGTCGCCCACTGCTGGTCACTACACAGAAGTAGAGTCATTTCCTCATAGACGTCTATGGGAGCAGAGGGGTCGCCCCCTGCTGGTCACTACACAGAAGTAGAGTCATTTCCTCATAGACGTCTATGGGAGCAGAGGAGTCGCCCCCTGCTGGTCACTACACAGAAGTAGAGTAATTTCCTCATAGACGTCTATGGGAGCAGAGGAGTCGCCCCCTGCTGGTCACTACACAGAAGTAGAGTCATTTCCTCATAGACGTCTATGGGAGCAGAGGGGTCGCCCCCTGCTGGTCACTACACAGAAGTAGAGTCATTTCCTCATAGACGTCTATGGGAGCAGAGGGGTCGCCCCCTGCTGGTCACTACACAGAAGTAGAGTCATTTCCTCATAGACGTCTATGGGAGCAGAGGAGTCGCCCCCTGCTGGTCACTACACAGAAGTAGAGTCATTTCCTCATAGACGTCTATGGGAGCAGAGGAGTCGCCCCCTGCTGGTCACTACACAGAAGTAGAGTCATTTCCTCATAGACGTCTATGGGAGCAGAGGAGTCGCCCCCTGCTGGTCACTACACAGAAGTAGAGTCATTTCCTCATAGACGTCTATGGGAGCAGAGGGGTCGCCCCCTGCTTGTCACTACACAGAAGTAGAGTCATTTCCTCATAGACGTCTATGGGAGCAGAGGAGTCGCCCCCTGCTGGTCACTACACAGAAGTAGAGTCATTTCCTCATAGACGTCTATGGGAGCAGAGGAGTCGCCCCCTGCTGGTCACTACACAGAAGTAGAGTAATTTCCTCATAGACGTCTATGGGAGCAGAGGAGTCGCCCCCTGCTGGTCACTACACAGGAGTGTAGTCATTTCCTCATAGACGTCTATGGGAGCAGAGGGGTCGCCCCCTGCTGGTCACTACACAGAAGTAGAGTCATTTCCTCATAGACGTCTATGGGAGCAGAGGAGTCGCCCACTGCTGGTCACTACACAGAAGTAGAGTCATTTCCTCATAGACGTCTATGGGAGCAGAGGGGTCGCCCCCTGCTGGTCACTACACAGAAGTAGAGTCATTTCCTCATAGACGTCTATGGGAGCAGAGGAGTCGCCCCCTGCTGGTCACTACACAGAAGTAGAGTAATTTCCTCATAGACGTCTATGGGAGCAGAGGAGTCGCCCCCTGCTGGTCACTACACAGAAGTAGAGTCATTTCCTCATAGACGTCTATGGGAGCAGAGGGGTCGCCCCCTGCTGGTCACTACACAGAAGTAGAGTCATTTCCTCATAGACGTCTATGGGAGCAGAGGGGTCGCCCCCTGCTGGTCACTACACAGAAGTAGAGTCATTTCCTCATAGACGTCTATGGGAGCAGAGGAGTCGCCCCCTGCTGGTCACTACACAGAAGTAGAGTCATTTCCTCATAGACGTCTATGGGAGCAGAGGAGTCGCCCCCTGCTGGTCACTACACAGAAGTAGAGTCATTTCCTCATAGACGTCTATGGGAGCAGAGGAGTCGCCCCCTGCTGGTCACTACACAGAAGTAGAGTCATTTCCTCATAGACGTCTATGGGAGCAGAGGGGTCGCCCCCTGCTTGTCACTACACAGAAGTAGAGTCATTTCCTCATAGACGTCTATGGGAGCAGAGGAGTCGCCCCCTGCTGGTCACTACACAGAAGTAGAGTCATTTCCTCATAGACGTCTATGGGAGCAGAGGAGTCGCCCCCTGCTGGTCACTACACAGAAGTAGAGTAATTTCCTCATAGACGTCTATGGGAGCAGAGGAGTCGCCCCCTGCTGGTCACTACACAGGAGTGTAGTCATTTCCTCATAGACGTCTATGGGAGCAGAGGGGTCGCCCCCTGCTGGTCACTACACAGAAGTAGAGTCATTTCCTCATAGACGTCTATGGGAGCAGAGGAGTCGCCCCCTGCTGGTCACTACACAGAATGCAGCTTTAACTCATGAAGCGTTGACTTCACTTTAAGGACCTGAAGGTTTGCAGCTCGACCTTAATAAGGGCTGGATGAATGACTGAAGATGTACCATGTGATCAGAGAATCAAGACCTCCCGTCTTCAGTCTGTCTCCATAACGTCGTGTCCTGACACTGAGATACGGGTGTTCTATTTAAATGGGTTTTTTTCCGCCACTTGGACTTCCCCTCTTAGCCGAGACTTCTTCTCTCACTTTCCTCTCAAAAAACACGGAAACAACCACAAAGTCAAAAGAAGCGCAGCCTGACACAAACCGCTTCCTCCCACGGCCTTTTCCCAGAACGCTGCGCTGCTTCTGATGAAACGATGACTCACTGCGCGTTATCTGCCTTTACTTCTGTGACCCTTTTTACCCACAACACACCGCGGTTTAGAGTCCACTACAATGAAGAGCTTCACCATCAAAGACACAAATCAAACGGAAAGAAAGACTAATCAGAGCTTCAATGATCCTCACTGATGTTTGTGAATATGAAAAAGTGCATGAAGCTCTTTCCCTAAATGCGTCCTCCTGACCAGAGGAAGATCACTCCCTCACCTTCATCATTGGACCGCTTCACGCTGTCAGCTGATCAGAGAGGGCAACCAACGAATGACAGAGAGTAGATTAAAGGACGGACAAAGTGAGTCATCTCTCTCCCCCCCTCCCCACCCCCCCTCATCTCTCTCCCCCCCAAATCATCAAATGCTGCGTCTATCAGATGTTAAACTTGTCTTCATCCTCCTCCTCTTCTTTATCGATGGCAATAGATATTGTATTGTAAGTGGATAAAAGCGTCAGATGACATGTAATGTAATGTAATAGATACGGTTGATCAGGTCCTACCTGCTCCTCATTGATCGGTCCCCATGTGGACTCCAACACAGAGCCAGTGACGAAGAGGAGAAGCTTCTGAGTGAAGAATAAAAAAGGAGGTCAGTGTGGTTTCTCTCTCTGAGGTTCAGGAAGATGAGGAGAGGAAGAAGAAGGGACAACGATGAAGATGAAGAGGGGAGAATAGGAGAGGATGAAGAGGAGGAGAAGAGGGTTGAGGATGAAGAAGAGGGGAGATGAAGAGGGGAGGGATATCTTCACCTCTTCAGACCTTTCTGTTGTCGCTGAAGATTCCATCCACAAAAACCCTGATTTTACTGCGTGGATCAGAGATGTTCTTCTGTCTGCGTGTGGATTCAATTGTTGCACCAGATTCCTCAAAGTGCTTTTGAGGAGGTGATGTGGCTGACATGCACCCCCACAAATACCCCCCCACATGCACCCCCACAAATACCCCCCCACATACACCTCCACAAATACCCTTCTCTTAAGACACATGGGATTTTCTACGTCATGAATCTAGTCTTTACATCCATCCATCTTCAAACCACTTATCCTGTACTCAGGGTCATAGGGGGGGGGGGGGGTGTCGGGGGGGTCCACCTTGGATCGGTCACCAGCCAATCGCAGCACAGAGACAAACAACCACTCACACTCACATCCACACAATCAACCCGATCCCCAGAGCAGGTCTTAGGACTGTGGGAGGAACCCGGAGAACCAGAGAGAAGCCACACAGACTCGGGGAGAACATGCAGACTCCACACAGAACACACAGGCCACTGAGTCGAACCCAGGACCTTCTTGCTGTGAGGTGACGGTGCTGAGCACCACGCCACCATCTCCTTTCCTCCAGTGTTTCCTGGGCTGGAGAAGGAAGCATCGGAGGTTCACATAGCTATGAGATGCCTCCTCATACGGACTTAAAGGTCCTTGTTTTGTTCTTCACGTTGAATAGTGACAGAAACAGAGCTCACGCTGAAGGCTTCACTCTAGCGCCCCCTCCTGGTGGCACCAACACCCCAAAACCATCAGTGACCCTTCAGAGAAAATCTTAAACGTTTTAAAACTAAATCTTTGTCATCCCAGTTCCAACAGAGAGGTTTTGATGATTATTTATAATATTGTTAATTTATTAAGATGTAGTAACCAAATACTTTCTCTGATCCATTTAGAGATATTTGTCTATTTAAAAACCTCTTTTTCAGAGTAAAGGGAAACTAAAGATACAGAGTACACGTTCATTTTACTTCTTTATTTTGAGTCTCTATATCCTGAATTCACCAGAAGTCACTGTTACACATTGTTTTATTTTCATATGTAATTACAACATTACAGAGAACGAATAATTGTCTTAATATATCGTTTAAGTATGAGATCTATAAGCTAAACATTTCTTTACCTTCAGGTTTATGAATAAAACATAATGGAAAGAAGAAGGAGGGCGATTCATCACACACACACACACACACACACACACACACACACACACACACACACACACACACACACACACACACACACACACTCACCGTTATCTGCTCCCTCCGGCGGGATTCACACCGACAACCCGCGTGATCCTCACAGCTTCTAGGAACGAATCCACAGGAAGTTCCGGGCTTCACTTCCCTTTCGAACGGTCCATCCGAGGGAGAAGCAGCCTTCTGATTGGCTGCAGATCATCTGACGAGCAGCTGTGATTCAACATGAACTCTGCTGGGTGTAGTAAATACAAACATAACAAGTACCTTTATTTGTATACCTTTAATCTGGTAATCACTCCCAGTGCTAGTAGTAGTTATAGTACTAGTATTAGGAGTAGACTAGTAGTGGTAGTAGCAGACTAGTAGTGGTAGTGGTATTAGTATTGGTAGCAGACTAGTAGTGGTAGTAGCAGACTAGTAGTGGTAGTGGTATTAGTATTGGTAGCAGACTAGTAGTGGTAGTAGCAGACTAGTAGTGGTAGTGGTATTAGTATTGGTAGCAGACTAGTAGTGGTAGTAGTCGTAGTAAACTAGTAGTAGTAGTATTGGTAGTAGTAATAGTAGTATTAGGCGGAGCCGGCTCGAAGTCGTCCGGGTGGAACGTATCTCCTCCGTGCTGGTTTCCCTCCGGTTGCCTTTGACGGTCACACCGGCTGCTCACCGGATGTTGACGCAGTCACGTTGCTGTTCGGAGTTGTGCGCGAGTCCTCATCGATGTGTTCATTTACCCGCGAGACGTTCACACAAAACGTGTCATAATTCCACCGGGATGTCGGCGTCGTTGGTCCGAAGAGGACTGGAGCTGCTCAACAGTGACGTCAAAGGTCAGATTAGCGCTTCAGCTCGCTGGTTAGCATTAGCATGGCTAACATTAGCATGGCTAACATTAGCACATTAGCTTTGGCGTTTCATCGTCACAGTGAAACAAACTCGCTCCTCGTGAAATAAAAGACCATCATACGACATGGCACTAACTTTACTTAGTTGGGTTTTTATTTAATATCCATTATTAAGATGCTTTATGTGGCATTAAGAAGTACTTTGAAGACCGTTTTACTCCATAATATGAAGTATATTATATCTACTTCATGCAAACACAGAGGAAAAGGACACTGCCAACTATAATTTCTGTCCTCATGTCCTCATGAATAAAACATAATGGAAAGAAGGAGGGAGATAACAGCAATGTCTCCTTTCATCACACACACACACGCACATACACACACACACACACCGTCTGCAATGTCCCGTGAATTTAGTAGAAGTTTATAGATATTTTAGAGATAGAGAGGGCTGTGTAGCAGCTCACAGTGAAGATAATACACAACAGAATCCTGTTACATGTGTGTTTCTCTCCCAGATGTCAGTGAAGCGAAGAAGAAGAAGAGGACGACGAAGCAGCAGCAGCAGAAGAAGAAGCAGCAGCAGACCCCCGGCTCCTCCACCGTGATGCAGCTGGTGAGCACCAGGCGGCAGGGGGTCACGCGGCAGGTGAAGCGGCTGCAGGGCCGCCTCGGGGCCGGAAAGAGCAAAGCCACCGTCAAAGACAAGAGGATCAAGTCTGCAGTGGGTCAGTCTGCTCTTGGGACGGGGGGGGACAGGATCCACAGCCTGATTAACACATCACATTAAAGTAGTCCTTGTAGGAGTTTCATAAGACAACCCTTTTGTCACCTGAACGTCCTTCTCCTCTGTGTTTGCATGTATTTGTTTTCGCTGCAGAGGAGTTCAGGAAGAACCAGAGGAAGAGTCACATGACCGATAACCTCAAGTACTTCATGGCAGACAGCAACAAAACACCCGACTCTGACACTGTGAAGGTAAGAACTCCGACCTGTTGTTTGTGAAGGCTCCTTAGCATGTTGAGTTAGCTTCATTAGTCATACGGAGCTAACGTGAATGTCACGTGTTCTCTGCTTGTTGTTTGCACTGTTTCTCTTTGCGTTGCTCTGATTCCGGGTCTCCCTCAGATCCAGAACCACAACCTGGGGCGGCAGTCGAGGAGTCGCCGGGAGCCGCCGGCCAGGAAGGCGGAGAAGGCGACGTCTCTGTTCACGGAGGAGGAGTTCCAGCAGTTCCAGATGGATTACTTTGGCAGGACTGTCGAGGGGAAGAAATGAAGCGCACCGGTAAAAACACAGAGACACTTGAGGCCTCGCAGGAAACGGGGAGCTGCTGCTGACAACATCAAGAGCCACCAGGCTCTCAGTGACGTACGTGCACAACGTGCACTACGTTTCTGATTCAAACGCACTGATCTCCTTCTGGGGTCCAGTTCTTCTCGTGTTCAAATGGAAAGTAAAATAGTCGTGTTAGTTTTCTTGCGTGGACGACAATCCAAAGACTTCCTGTAGACTCTGTTCCTGTTATAAATACCGCCCCTGAATGAGTGTCATGATGAACCAACTAAACGGAAATAAACAGTGCAAACTGAAGGAGGGGGATGTCATTAGAGAAGTGAGAATCGCCAGGGACGTCTCAGGACACACACACACACACACACACTCATCTATTGGTCATATTAACATTGTAAATGGGACTGGATGCGTTTGTACCATCATCCAACCAGCAGGTGGCAGTAGTTCTATAGTCCATCAGGTTCAACCAGAGGGAAACTCACTTCTTCCTGAGGAAAAACTTTTAAACTCATTTATGAACAGGCTCCGCCCCTCCTTCCTGCCAGGGAGTGACTCACAACCAACACACACATTGTGTGTACACAAGTACACAAAACACAAGTCAGCTTCAGTGTCCTTAATGCTACACAATGTTGAATTATTCAACTTCTATTTAGTGTTTTATGACATATTTATATTACTCTTCTCCTTTGGTTTCTTCATGCTTATATATTTTTAAGGTGACTAACATGTTTTTAATAATGTCTACTGTCCATACAACAAAACCAATAAATACAGTTTAAAGATTTTGTACTCTCAAATACATGTCAAGTTCTGTGGTCTTTTATAGTTGATTTTATGTTTATTTACGTGCAGATGTCATTAATATGTATATATGTATGCATATATATGGGAAACATCAAACATTTACTCTTAAATGCATTTGGTTGTAACGTGAAGATGACACAGAGAATGAAAGTTATAGTTCATAACTAGACAGTAATGACATCTTCACGTTGTAAATGTTTGATGTTTAACTGTCAGACGCCTCGCTGTGTTCCTGCTCTTATCTGTGTCGCCTCAGGAGGTCGAAGCCTCCAGAGTGTGTGTGTGTGCTCTGAACAAAGTACTTTTAATGTACTTGTACTACATCAAAAAAATCCCTAAAGATGACGAGCTGGTATAAAAACACTGAATGTTTAAAAAAAACAACTTAATATTAAAAACTGTCATGAAGCTTTGAACCCTATTAATAGGTTTGTAGATCATTAGATTAAAATAGCACCATTAAAATTACTTTATTCTAATGTGGTTTATTTTCACCCTCCAGTGGGGGGGGGGGGGGGTCGTCTAATAGAAATGGAGAAATCTTGTCACAGGACATTAATCAGTTTGTTTTAAGTTTCTACATTAAAGCTTCAACTTTACACTGATCAGGGGAAGAAATTTATATAATAAGACCTAAAACACATAACATTGTCTGTTTTATTATAGACCGCCGGATCAATGATTAGTCATAACTGATAGATTCATGTTTAATGATCAGCTTAAAAACCAGTCACACCTCACAGTACCGATATATTTATTAGAAAAAGAGCAAAGTCAAACAGCTGAGCTTCTGATGACATCATCAGGTTTTGATGCAGTTACATAAACTACCAGTACACAGGAGGAAGAACTATGTACACAGAAAACACGTAACACGAGGAGTCAGCAATACTTTGAGGCCTCTTTCTGGACGTGAAGCTGTGAAGAAGAAGGAGGAGGTGACTCTGGTAAGAGGGAGGAGTCACTTCATGAGAGCTGATCTGGGATCAGATACTGGGGGGGGGGGTTGTTAAGAGTCTACAGCAGTGTGTACTGCAGTGAGACTGGGGAGGAGGATGTACAGATGCACCACCCTTCATTTCATCATCATCATCATCATCATCATCGACTTCCAGGAGCTTCTTTGCAGACACCCTTTAACTCTTCTGTTCATGGTGGGTTCCATTCGTCCACCTTCACGCGCCTTTCATTCAAAACAAACCACTTCAAATGGCGAGTGCGTCTCTGGTCCACTACGCCACCGAGCTGGACTTGACGCGGCGCTTCCGGACCTCCTCCATCAGGTCCTTCAGGTACTGGATCTCTCTGCTGATGGAGTCGGCCTTGTCCGACAGCTCGCTGTTCCTCTTCTCCAGCTCCTCGCACTCCGTGTTCAGCAGGTCCTGCTCCACCCGCCTCTTCTGCCTGTAGCGGGTGGCCGCCGTCTTGTTCTGCTCCATCTTCTTCAGCTTCTTCTCCACCTTGGGAGCGCCGGACACAGATCTGCCCTTGGGGGTCTTGGTGGAGGAGGGCTCTGGTTTGGAGTAGGGTTTGGTCCTGGAGGACCCGGCGGTCGGAGACTGGAGGCGAGCAGGAGAGCCGCCAACGGACTCGATACCGGAGTCGCTGTCGCAGTCGCTTGATGGGGAGGCGATGGCCGGGGGGTCGGGAATAGAGACGAGGGGGGGCTCTTCCTGGTTGGTGAGGACCACTACGAAGTGGCCAGAGGTGGGAAGAGACAGCACGATGGGGCTGCTGGTCAGGAGGACCTCGCTGGGATCTGGAATGATGGCGGCGGAGAGGTGCGGCGGCGTTTTCTCGGCGTCCTGGACGTCCACCTCACTCCCCAGGTCCAGGGCGAAGGCCGGAGGCTCCTGCTGGTCGGGGGCCACCTCGGCGAGCTCCAGAGAGGGGAGTGGGACGCCGAGGTCCAGGCCGCCGTGTGGCGAGGAGACAGGCGAGTTGAAGGAGTCGACGTCCAGATCCACGTGGGAGTCGAGGGAGGCCAGCAGGTCCTCGGGGGACGAGGGACACTCGTCACATGAGCCCATGAGGGAGTCCAGGTCGAAGCCGCTCAGGTCGATCTTCTCCGACATCCAGTCCATGCCCGCGAACGCATCATCTGCAGACACCAGGAGGCGTTCAAAGACCATCACGCAGCACTTTTTACACATTAAACATTACAAAGTAGCAGATGACGTATTGAGAAATGTTACATTAAAACAAAAAGTGATCGTTTACCAAGTTTATCCAGAGAGTCGAGTACACATTAATTTTGTGACTCATGTGAGCAAATATTCAAAGACCAGAATTCACTTTTAATGCCACACTGACCCCGACAAACAAATAAGGTCACGGCGACAAAATGAGACATTGTGAACTACAACATTCTTCAAAACCAGTTCAAACCAGCCTCAGTGACACTACGAGCCCCCCCCCCCCCCCCCCCCAGCTGCTAGAAACCACTGCCCTTCACAGCACTCCCCAAATGTACGTCACGCCTTTAACTGCCAGGTTTGACTAACGAAGGGCACATCGGTGACGTGGCAGCGGGGACATTGTGTCGTTACAAAGGGTCGAGGACTAAACACTAACCGTTCAGTCTAAAGTTCATCGATCAGATGTTTTTAACAGCCTGTAAAGCGACTCTCTGGTCGTTATTTGACGTTCGGATCATTTTGAAGTCTCACCGTTTGCGTCGTCCGCTCCAAGGCTGGCGTCGAGCAGGTCGCCGGCCCCCAGCCAGGGGAGGGACGGGGAGTCCGCTCCGGCCTTGGTTTCCAGGAATGAGGAGGGGGGGGGAGAGGGAGACAGAGGAGGGGAGTAGAAAGAGAGGGGGGGCAAAGCTGGTGGCTTCCCCTCTAGAGAGGAGGAGGGAGAAAGAGCTTCTTCATTGTGGTCCAGAAGGGGCCCCATGGGGTCAGCCGTCAGAAATGAGGGCCCTGAGGAGGAGAAGAAGGTTCTTTAGGTGTCTAACAACACGTGTTGGACTCCCTCGGCCACATTTCATTCAGCCTCAATGATGCTACGAGTCCCGTTTCCGTGGTTACGGAACATTTGACATGAACTAACCTAAGTACAGGCCCTCCGCGGCCAGCGGGGAGAGGGTCATGGCTGCGGCTGATGGTCGCGGTCGGCCGTGTGACGCTGAATGAAAGCAGTGACAGGTCCGACAACGTCAGTGAGTCGAGGGGTTTGGTTCTGCTGGTGGGGGCAGCAAAGCTGGGGGTGTTTGCCAAGAGAGACCTGAGGGAAAATGAAGGTTACAAGGAGAAAATGTTCAATATGTGCAGATATATTCCTCTTCAGATTTGAGTTTTTGTAAAGCATTTAATCAGTATATGAAACACATGTTTGGTTGTATTTTGGGACTTAAAAATATGTTCGCTGGCATTTTCCTATTATTATGACTTATTAAAACAATTATGCTTTAAATGTGTCATTTACATTGTGTTGCTGGTCTATTTGTGTCAATCCCACTTTCATTTTAATGTTAACAGCTGGTTGTTAAGGGGTTAACGTCTCTTAACAGATGGGGGGGGGGGTCTATATTTAGGCCAATCCCTTCCACTGAAGTGACAACATGACGTCATGGAGACGCGCTCCGCTTTCACACCGGAGGGACAACATTTCCTAATTTGGTCATGCTGGGCCGGTGGCCCCGCCCTCCTCGTCGAGGTGTGGGCGGGGCCACCGCCATTTTCACAACAGAGCCGTCCGACGTGCCGGGAGAAAGAGGGAAGTGCGCCATTTTGAACACATGCCACGTTGTCAAGTGTTTTAATTAGTACACAAAGACTGTACATGGTGGGGGAAGGCAGGCTGCCGCGTAGGGACACTTACAAACTGTTTAAAATGGAGGGGGCTTTAAAAGTTGTGGTCGTTGACGGACACTACGTTTAAAAGGAATATGAGGGAGAGCCAGCTAGTCCCCGCCCGCGGGAACCTTTCACTGACAGCCGGTGGTTCCGACTCCATTACCGGTACAGAGACGTTCCCTTTAGGAAACACGTCCCTCACTTGTAAAAAGCCATCTCACGTAGTAACTGCCCAGTGAACATAGGCCTGTTAGCATCACTAGCTAACTATTGACCCAATGACGCTTCGGCTCTCGCGCGAGTTGTTTTTAGTGCGTTACCAGTAAGACAAAAAATACTTACGCCATTTTGCCAGAAATAGCCAGTGCACTTAGCCGCTGCACTGCCGGGTTGTTGCCGATGCGAGGAGAGCCGCTGCACGCCTTTAAACTGACATCTTGCCGCGGGGGAGCGTTCACTGAGAGGTTGATGCTTGTGAAGTGAAACGAGGTGACGAAGAGCGTCCGGGGCGAGTCACGGTGCTATATCCGCGCAGCCGAGCCACCGCCTACCGTGTACTTCCGCGGTGTCACTCCGCGGGGGCGTTTATTTTACTCATCGGCGCGTTTCGACTCTCAGAGAATACGTGTCAAAAAGTGGTAACGAACAGAAGGCTGGATCACACGCAACGCCGCAGCAATCACTCCGCTCGAGCGTGGCTTGTGATTGGTTGGAGGCAAGACGTCTAAACACAGCTGACAAAATAGATCCATATGGGGGATTAAACACGAGGCGTTTGTCAGATGTAGGTCAGCTGGAAAGCGTCAACATTGAGAAAAGAAACAGAGTCTTAAATGTTTGATTATATTTTTTTTCTTCCTTTTTCAAAATGTGAAAATAGTTCCTTTTACTATTGGAACATGTGTCTTATTTCATTTTTTTTCTTCTTGTTTCTGGTTTCATTTGTGAATAAGCTTGAAACTTAATAAAGTTATATTACTTTCAAACATGTGTATTCATTGCCCTTCAGCTGTTCTTAACCGTCCTCCGCACAATAACTATACATTGCAGTTATTTTTTTAGTTATTGATGTATGTCTCTTAATGTATTACAGCTGCTGGTTAAACCTGATGAACCCGTCTGCGCACTGAGGGCGTCACTCTACTCGGTGTCCACTGCGCCCCCTGCTGTCTGCTGCACATTATTGACTGATAATTAAAGTACATACACAATTCATAGGGGGGAATATAGTCCTTTCATGGTTTATTGTAGTGATGTGTATGTATATAATATATACACTACTGTAACTAACTTTATATGTAATTTCTTACAAGAACTGATTTAGTAGTTTTTAGGCGCTTTTTAGTCTTTTGTTGTAGTTTCTGTCAGACCCACGTCAGTGACCTTCTGGGTCGCATGATGATGACGTCACGAAATGAATGTTGATCACTTTCTCTCAGCTGAGCGGTCGTGAACTCTTCTTCAGATCTCTCCTTGGCCTCCTAAAGCTCAAGGAGAGGTGTCAGGGAGAAGGTTAGGAGGTCATATTGTTTCGCTTTAGCACCGTAGCCTCGGTTTGGGGACCCGGGAGCAGCAGCTCGGTCGGACCCGGAAGCGGCTCCCGCCCTTGATGCAGTTTGCGCGGTCGCTGGTGAGAAGGTAGGTCGGGCAGCGCGGTTCACTCCCACCGACCGACTGCGGTTAAACGGGACCCCGCCGAGCGAACCGGTGCACGGGCACGGTGGAGGAAACCTGTAACGACTCACACCTGAGATCGATCCAAGAAGCACGTGACAGTCACATGGCAATGACGTCATACGTGATAGCTCTACTGAGATGGAAATGTACAACCGTTTTCTAAATGAGAATTTACATTGTGTGTTACATGCATATGAGTTAACGTACACATTGCGATATACATATTTATGACATAATGATAAACTGCTATCAAAACGTGAATTTAACTGGGAGTGTAATCCCTCAGGTAATTATAGTAAATAAAATATTTACTCTACTATCAATTGGAATTGCCAAGTAAAAAAAGAAAAGTAGTTAAACATTTTATTTATTTACTAAAATGGCTTTTATAAAATATAAAAGTATTTGTCCTTAAATCTCCTTTTCTTTAGACACAGCATCTTTAAAAATAGAGTTCACAAAGCACAAAAATAATAAGTGATAAAACAAAAATTCAACAAAGCACGACTAGTAAAACCCAGATAATGACAGAAATATTTGTGTTAAAGAGAAACTAAAGTAAATAAGATATATTTTTAGTGAGATTATTCAATAGCAATAAAGCAGTCAAAGGATGACATCACAGGAAGTGATCAATGATTTGGCTCCTGCAGAATGTGCTCCGCTCCCCCCCGTCATGTGGTCTGGCAGTCGGAGGGTCTGGTGGCGTACCTCCACCCGCGGCCCTGGACCCCCGGCGCGGTGGTCCTGGAGGGGGGGTTGCCCGGCGGGGGCGTCTTCCAGCTGGAGGAGCGGGTCTTCCTGTCCTGGCTGTTGGGGGCGCGGGCCGTGGCCCGGCTGCTGTGCGAGCGCCTGGGGGTCCACAGGTGTGCGCTGGTGAGCCGGCCCCACCAGGACCGGCCGGCCCAGGTGAGTCACTGCAGGTGTACGTATACGGAGTCTAAGTGTTCTAATCTCTAAACTCATCTCACATTCAATAACTCCTTTTTTCCTTGATGCGAAACCTGTAAAGAAAGAAGTCAGGTTTTCCATGTGTTAGATTTGTTTTTATCCATGAACTATCTGCACTTCCTGAAGGCTCCGATGTGGTTTTTCAGATCCTGGTCCTGCCCCTCCACGGCCTGGATGCAGGGTGGCGCCCCCACCTGTCGGAGGGGGGGGAACACAAGGACCGCGACGTGGGCTACTGCACCTCCAAGAACGCCCCCCGCTGGAGCGACAGCAGCCTGACCCGAATCCAGACCAAGGTCCGCCCCCCCGATGCCCCGTCCGACCTCACCTTCCTGGGGGCCGACCCGGCCCACCCGGGCCTCTTCTCGCGCATCGTCCGTGGGGAGGAGCCTCACTGGCGCGTCTGGGAGGACCAGGGTCACGTGGCCTTCCTCACGCCGTTCCCCAACGCCACCGGCTTCACCGTGCTGGTCCCGCGCCGACCTCTGACCTCGGACATATTCCGACTGGACCGGGAGGACTACGAGGGACTGGTGCTGGCCAGCAGGAAGGCGGCGAGGGTTCTGCAGGAGGCGCTGGGCGCCTGGGGGGTGGGGCTTATTTTTGAGGGCTTTGAGATCGACTACGCTCACGCCAAGCTGATCCCGTTGCTTCGGGGGGAGGCTGCGCCTTCAGAGGGCGGAGCTAGTGAAACCCCGCCTCCAGAGTTTCACCACACCTACCCGGGGTACGTGACCTCCGCAGACGGGCCGGAGGCCGACCCCCAG
Source organism: Pungitius pungitius (assembly GCF_949316345.1). Classification (NCBI taxonomy): domain Eukaryota; kingdom Metazoa; phylum Chordata; class Actinopteri; order Perciformes; family Gasterosteidae; genus Pungitius; species Pungitius pungitius. The sequence goes on from NC_084908.1 coordinate 21,259,028, forward strand.
AGTCTGGAGAGGCTGCACCTTCAGATCACCCAGACCTGAAGCTCCCCCTCCACCCTTTCACAATAAAAGAGATCAGAAATCCTCTTCTGTTGTTTCGCTGATTCTCCTGTTGGCTCAAATTTACAAATGCAATATTCTTCAATTCATGTAGACACAGGGGTAAGAAAGCACATCCTTTCCTCCTACATTTTGACTTTGATTTTAAAAACATTTTCAACCTTATTAAAGAATACTGATGACCATCTTTCTACATGGGATTAAAGGAATAAAAGTATAAAAAGTACACCAGATAAAGGAGACTGAGGCCTTTGATAGAACTGGTTCAAACTGGCTCGTTGAAGGTGTCGATGACACAAGCTGTATTCGTGTACTTCTCCATTCTGCCTCATTAACATGTTTCACCACATAAGGTCCAAAGAGCCACCACAGCAAGTGTTTCCTGTGTAAGAAAAACAACCATCTCCCAATCCCCCTTTTGATCTCTTCTAAGAGTAATATTAATAAAGAAATAAATAGTAGTAATATTTTGTTGAGTTAAACTCTTTCACATCAGTCACTCATTCATCATTCAAATAGCTTTCATTCATTTTGAAAAGACAGGTTGACCAAAACGTTCTTTGTGTTGTTGTGTTTTTGGATCTAAGATCCTTCATCGACTTTCTCTGTGCTGGTGTTCATTTGTAGTTTTATCTATTAAATTAATTTGTCAACTTATTTTTGTTATTCATTCATTTTGAGGTTAAAATAACAGATTTGCGTGCTTCCAGAATCACACAGAACACTACCTCACATCCTTTACCTTTAAAGTTAATTCATTTATGTCACATTTCTTCTGACTCCTCTCCTGATTTCAGTCAATAGAAAGCTGCTTTTGATTTTAGGACTGACAGGAACTCTTGAATCTTATTTGTTTCAGTAGCGCTGAGTCAGAAAAGTGGGCTTTTACATGGAGTAAAAACTTTAAAACATCAGTCCTGGTCGTCACTCTCCTCCAACTCAAAACCAAACTAATGCTTTAACGGACCAGGGCAGAGGAGAAGAGTCACAGACTCCATGGCCACAGTTTCAGGTCCAAACCTTGAGATCCGGCCTGAAGGACCAATTATGTGAGAAAAAAAGAAAGTTCGTCTGCCACTCAATTAATGAGAGTTTTATTATTCTACAGAATGTGAAGCCCCCGAATCTACCAAAATGATAAAGTTCCCCTTGAACTCACACCATCGTGGAGGGCCTCTTCCTGTGTGTGTGTGTGTGTTTCACTTATTATGTGACTCATCCCGACGAAGAGCCCCCCCTTTCCCCCGTCTTCCTCCTATCGGCACACCTTCTTCCTCTCCCAACTCCTTATGTTTAATACTGGATTTAAGAGGGAAGGAATCACGTTCATGGGGGCTGGGGGTCTTTCTCCCACATGAAAACCACCCGGACCTCAAGTCGCCTTCTCTCGTTGGGACTCAAGCTCCTTTATTTTGCCCTCTACATTCTGTCTCTGCGTCCGTGACCCTCGGTTCTCCTCAAACATCACACCACCATGTTCCTTTTCCTCAGCTCGTCTTTTGAAAACTGGCCCCTTCTCGATGGGGAGTTCCCCCCCCCCCCCCGCTCTGAAAGTATATTATATTTCATTTATGTTCTGGTCCGTGAGTTTATGGGGACCTCACAGAATTTATTCTATGTCGGAGTCACTGCATCTGTTTATTTTAACCTCTCGGACTTAATCATCAAGTTCATGATCAATCTTCTCTATGTTCTCAGTTCAGTTCCTTCAAACATACGCTTCTATACCTACAGGTATTTATACAGATCAGTAAAGGTGTGAAAGTCAGTGGCCACGCCCCCTGGGACTGGTCTCCTCAGCTGAGATGTTCTTTTTTTCTTTAAGAAATACTTTTGATTTTAACTGTTCATTCCCAGATTCGTCTGGTGTCTCTTCATTCAGAAGACAGGTGTGTCCCATCATGCACCAGGGTGAGTTATTACAACGACAAACAGAAAAACGCAGAAGGATCAGGCCTTTAGGAGTGGGGACAAAGACCTGTAACAGAGTCTAAATACAGGTTTATGAAGGCGATGAGAGACGCTAAACGACTGCACTCTGAGAGACTCCAACATCAGTTCTCAGCTAACGACTCTGCTTCGGTTTGGAGGAGAAACACCTCAAACTACAAGCCCCGAACCCCCCACTCCATGAATGACCTCCGCTTGGCAGACGAGCTCAATGAGTCCTACTGCAGCTTTGAAAGACAATGTCCTGACTCCAGCCCCAAACCCCCATCAGGAGGTCCCTGACCTGCTCAGTGACAACCTTCATCTGTTGAACTGCTCCACAGGTACAGTGATGGATGAGCAGATCCAGTGAGGGTGTCACGGTTTGGTTCTGCTTCCTGTTTTATTTTGTAGTTTCATGTCTCTTGTGTCTCTGGGTAACTTCACTTCCTGCCTTGTCCTGTGATTGCCTGATAGCTTCCACCTGTGTCAAATCACCTGCACCTCCCTTGTGTATTTAAGCCCTGTGAGCCTGGTGTCTCCTGTGGGGTCATCTTCTACCTGTTGTTGGTGCACGGCTCCAGTTTTTGATTAAAGAAAATTAATATCCTGCATTTGAGTCCCTGCACCAGCAGCTGCACCTGACAGAGGGACCTTTAGTAGATCATCTAATCTATAATGATATGGGAAATGAAACAATAAATGAGTAAAGCAGCATGTGTGTGAGTTGACAGCTTGTTTGTCTTGTTTCTGTCCTGAATGTGAGGAAGACGTATGAAGAGCTGCAGAGAGGACACATTTATCTCCATGTGGACAGGAGGACGTCACACTGCATCCTTTCATTTCATGTGAATTATTACAGACGTTGATGCTACTTCCAGGTTCATCAAGATGATCTTCACTCATTAACAACACTTTAATGATGTTTCCTTTCAGCAGAAGTAAGACACTAACTTTAAAGCTACTTGTGGTCCTGCAGCTCATGCTAATGAGGTAAAGAGGAAGGAAGCCCTGCTGGGGTTGAACAGCAGCTTAGTACCAACTCCAGAAGAGAGGAGCTGACCTCAGAGACATCAGCCTCCTCTTTAGTGTAGACGTGTTTGTGGTGACTTAGTGAATAAAGAGTTTCTGATCTGAGGAGCAGCTATGAGTTCATCAGCCGGTGGATTAGTCGTCTTCCTTCTCTCTGTACAAGGTACTGTACTTCTACATTTAGATTGGGAGGCCGTTAGCACCTCACACACACACAGGGAGCTGGCTTTTTAGTTCATACACAGGTCTGATGGCATCAAACACAAATAAGGACTAAATGAACATTAACAAAGAAGAAATATCTCTGTTCAACTTCCTCTAATCGTTCAGCAGCGTTTCTTTGCATTACAACACATTTAGAGGCTGGGAGTCACTCACAGTCTCTGTTGTGTTTTGTTGTGTATTTGTGGTCATTTTTATTCTCTTCTTGGTTGTTCAGAGTCTCTTTGAGTGACATTTCGTAGTTTTGATCCGTGTTACAGATAATAGATTCAGAGCCGGATGCTGAAAAGTCAGCATATGTGGTTTCACGGATATATTCAGGGGCGGATGGTGTATAGGGGCTATTTGGGCAACCCCCCACTAACTGGGAGAAAGAGTCATTGTCCAATCAGATCCGTCAGATTCAGGTCACCTTTCATGTTAAAACTTTTTTTTTCGAAAATTGAGCCTTCAATGACGATTTGGGGCTCGCACTTCCGTGCTTGCGTCATACGTAACTGAGCAAAGAGAGCGAGGGGGGGGGGGGATATTTTTGATCAAGTAGCTACTTGAGCTTTTTCAAGTCCACAGGTTCAATACATCGCTGTTCCTTCCAGCTGCAGAGTTCATGTGGACATCGTGGACTCTTTCATTACTTTCTATAAACTCAATGATTTTCATATTTCTCATCATATCTTTTCTCTTCAGTAAACTACCAATGAGAGTGTGTCCTGTGATGTTGTTCTGAGTGTGACTGTGGTTCCTGATGTGCTGTGTTACAGTGATACAGAGTCAGGACGGATGGGGAGTGACTTACCGTCAGACTGAGGTCTGTGCTGCAAAAGGATCAACTGTGTATATAATCTGTTACTACACACACCCACCTGGAATAGATCACTCTGATATAAAGGACAGATTCTGGTTCACTAAAGAGAAAGATGGTGAACCTGTGGATCTGAGAACAGACTCTGAGTATTCAGACCGTGTGACGTACACATGTTATAGTGATAGAGTGAGATGCATTCTGACCATCACAAACCTGAGAGAGAGCGACTCAGCTGAGTACAAATTCACATTCAGGACAAACAAAGGAGAGAAATATACTGGTTCACCTGGAGTCACTTTGTCTGTCACAGGTAACATTTTAATTCACATATTAATCTTCTCCAAATGTTCAACATCTAGAAAACTAGAGTATAAATGTCTTCTGTGAATGTTTAATAATATTATAATATTCACAGATTCAGGTCTCCAGGTGCAGGTGAGCAGATCAGATTCTACCTGGTTGGAGCTGACGTGTCACACCAGCTGTGATCTGTCTCATCATCCTGGATACGTCTGGTTAAAGAATGAAGAGATCATCAAGACAGGATCTTCTGTTTCAGTATCCTCTGGTTCTACAGACAGATATTCCTGTTATTTAAGTGGATCTTATGGTCATCGTTCTCCTGCAGTGTGTAAGTTGACTCCAGTGTGTCGGCCTGTGGAGCTTCAACAACATTTCATATGGAGACACCAGAGCGCTGCATGTAAACTAGAGGCATCAAAAAGATGAAGCACCACATTCCTCAGGAGGTGGAGCCGTGGTCCACTGACCAGAGGGTCGCTGGTTCAATCCCCGGCCCCTGCAGTCTACGTGTAGAAGTGTCACTCACACACTGACACAACAATATGATTCTAATCACAGCTGTAAACACACTGGAGTCTAAATGTTAAAGTACACACAGCTGCTTATTGATGTCATTCTGTTATTAATAGAAACTCAAATATAAACTATTACCAGACAGAATAATATGATGTTCATAAAGACTCAAGTGGATTCTTCCAGAACAGAAGTAGAAGTGATGTGTCAGCTGGGTGGAGGAAACAATCAATAACTCCTCCAACAACTAGAAGTGAGAGGACAGACTCAGCTAAGGACACAAGCAGCATCTAAAGAGAAGAATGTGTGGAGATATGAACATTACAAAGGATTAAAGGCTGCTTATTGTCACTTTACACCAGCAGGAGTCTCACCTGTGACACCTGCTGTGATGAAGAACAGAGAAAGACACACAAGTATTCATTCAAAGGATCAACTATCTACACTGACATCTTCTAACCTCTTAGTGTGTTTATTCATGTCTCCTCCAGATGGTCCACAGCGTCCCTCTGTGTCAGTGAGTCCCTCTGCTGAGATGATGGAGGGTGGTTCAGTGAATCTGACCTGTAGCACTGATGCTAACCCAGCAGCTAACTACACCTGGTACAAGGAGCATGGAACTTCAGACCCTCATCTTCTCAGTGAAGAACCTCAGCTGGTCTTCATCTCCATCCAGTCCTCTGACTCTGGAAGGTATTCCTGTGCAGCTGAGAACCAGCTGGGGAGGAAGAGGTCTGACTTCATCTCTATCGATGTGAAATGTGAGTGAAACACAACCTTCTGAAAAGCAACATAATCACTACTAAGGTAGCGTTTTGTTATAAACTTCTATTTATTTATCTATAACTTGCAATAATATGTAGACATGTCTCCTCCAGATGGTCCACAGCGTCCCTCTGTGTCAGTGAGTCCCTCTGCTGAGATGATGGAGGGTGGTTCAGTGACTCTGACCTGTAGCACTGATGCTAACCCAGCAGCTAACTACACCTGGTACAAGGAGCATGAAGACTCACCACGAGCATCAGGACAGATGTTCACCATCACTGACTTCAGAGCTGAACACAGTGGGAATTATTACTGTGAAGCCCAGAACCAGATGGGACGTAGTACCTCCACCTTACTTCAGATTACTTCTCCAGGTGAGTTTCTCCATGACATCAATCATGTGACTCATCCTTCTGATGAGGTAACGTGCTGTTTGTCTAATAACTGTGTGTCTCCAGGTGGAGATACAACAACAATGATAATAAACATCACCAGGTGGCCTCTGCTGGTTCTGATGCTGATTCTTCTGCTTGTCTTCAGTCTGTGGATGAGGTGAAACATCTAGAACTCATCCTCACTCACCTTTACATTGAATAGTTCCTTCATTAGTGAAGATGAATGTTTATTTGTTGATTCTATTTGTGTATTTGTGTGTTTTATGATTGAATGCAGGAAGAAGAAAGCTGTGAGATCCACCACTGAACCACCTGAGTCCAGAGAGGCTGTGGAGGTGAGACATTTGTCCTCAGAGACAGAACCCACCAAAGGGACATCGTCTGTTGTTATTAAGTCATGAAGATAATTCACAAGTAACTTGATCACTGACATCTTTCTCCTTCTGAACCACCAATATTCATTCAGCACATTTCCTGCAGATGTCCTTTGAATCCAAAGCGCGGTTTGAAGGACACAGAGTTTTGTTGGGTTTGACATTGAGAAGCAGCTCGGCTCGTAGAGTCTTGCTGCAGCAAACCACACTGCATGTCCTCCTGCAGCTTCATGTCATTGTTGGAATGCTGTAAATAAGCTTCATTCCTTTCTTCAGTAGTTGTTTAAATGCGTTTAAGTCACAAACACTAAATGTCTTGCTAACCTTTCTAGTTGTACTTGTTGTTTCACACCAGGAACAAACAACGTCCTCCTGTCTGAGAGACCTGTGTTTGTCTCACATTCATTAATAACTTATATTCCACTGTCATGCTAAGCTAACGTTATTAGCATCTCACCTTGGAGCAAACAAAGGAGTTCATGTTGATCTTTGATGGATTCAGCTGTGAGTGAAGTCTTCCACAATGTTTAATCCATAACTGACATCAACCCTCTAAACTCAGTCCTCTTCTCCTTGGTTACGGTTGCTAACGTAGGAATGCACAGTGTGCGTTGGGGGAGGGGCTTAACCGAGGGTCGCTTGTATCTGAACTGCTTCTCTGAGGCCTTTGACTCTCATCTTCTCTCCATCAGATGGACCTTTATCCTGAGTATGAGAACCTCTCAGCACAGAGAGAAGACCCAGAGGAGCAGGAAGACCAGGTGTGAAGGTCAGCCAGGTGTCAGTCTGCTGCAACTCAAAACTACTTCCTGCTTCCATTTCTGAGGAATAACGTCATGTGATCTTCTTCAGATGCAGTGGAACCAGAGGGAGACTCACCTGGACGGAGACAGGAACAAGTGGACATATTTCCCTTCAGAACCACCAGTTATTATCTGAGGTCTTTACAAAGTTAAAACTTTTTATTTCATTATCTTGAATCACTGTTTTTATTTTAAATGTTCTTTTATTGTGAATTGCATTTTATTGGTAGAGAACTTTCATTGTTGCTTCAATGTGTTTTTATAGATAAACTTTCCTTAAAAGAATTAGTGGCGTGTAGCAGAATATTCATGAATGTAATTAAATGTATTTCAGAAGGTAAATGGTCTCCATCTTTTGAAAAGAAAACATGTGACCCTAAATGTCCTTGACTACTAAAATAAATGAACTTGACCAGAAGTGGAGGAAGGTTTGATCACATTGGACTGTAAGCTGATGGAAACAGTTTGTTCAGAAGGAGACACTCAGGAGATTTACACCACCTGGAATCCACCTGTAACGTCTCTGGAGCAGATCCTGAAACCAAGGAAGTCAACAGAAGTTCTTATTGTTCTTGTTATAGTGGGTGGGACGTTTACATGTGAAACCCTTAGATCTTAAGGTGGTTCTTCCTGGTCTCTCAGCCAATGGGCTCTGAATGGAGACAATTCACATAAATGTAGGATAGTCTTTAAAATAAATGTTTGACCACTGAAATGGTTTCATTTGGCTGAATTTACCTTTAGCTTCATGCATTTCTCCCCCTTCTTCTCTCACCTGTAACCTTTGGGTCACCTGAGGGCTGAATTACAGCTGGTAAGCAGTGTGACCTTTGACCTTTGACCTAGCAGGCCTCTGTGAGTGATGTATCAGGAAGTGATCTTTTCTATCAGATGTGTGACAGCATGTAATGCACTGCTTAGTATGACACGTCACACACAAGATGCAGTAGATGCACCATTAAAGAGACACTGTATAAAAAGTCATAGATTGTCCACTATTCTAACTATATTAATAAAAGCCTCGTTAATTCATAGGACGTCATTATTCCAGTAAAAGCCTATTAAATGTCATATTATAGCAAGTCATTCAGTCCCAGTGTTGCATCTTAAAATCATACATAATAGTAAAAGAGTATATCACAGGATGAGGAAACAGCTTTAGCAAACTATGTTAATAAGGAAATATGTAAAGAATGTCGGTAAAAAAAAAGGGTAAAGTTGAGGTAGAGTCTCAAATGCTTTTTTGACGTAACATTTGATGACAAGTAGCAGTGAAACGTTGGGACAGCGTCTCATTTCTTTCTTTTCTACATTGTAGATTAATACAAAGACATGAAAACACATGAGATCACTTTCAGCTCCATGAGGTCAAAGGTCGTCTACTGACGGAGGACCAGATATTAAACTGGACTTTATAGAACAAATAAAGGGCCAACAAATGCATTTCAATTTGTTTTTAATAAATCACACAATCATCCTTAGACGCATTATGGGATGTGTTTGGAGGAGGCGGAGCTTGTAAACGACAGGAAGACATAAAGATATTAAACCTCTCAGACACATTAAACTAAAGAATATTACACACATTTCCTTTTAGGATCATAATCCAATGTGTCACATGATCATATATACACTTACCGGCCACTTTATTAGGTACACCTGTCCAACTGCTCGTTAACACTTAATTTCTAAGCAGCCAATCACATGGCGGCAACTCAGTGCATTTAGGCATGTAGACATTGTCAAGACAATCTCCTGCAGTTCAAACCGAGCATCAGTATGGGGAAGAAAGGTGATTTGAGTGACTTTGAACGTGGCATGATTGTTGGTGCCAGAAGGGCTGGTCTGAGTATTTCAGAAACTGCTAATCTACTGGGATTTTCACGCACAACCATCTCTAGGGTTTACAGAGAATGGTCCGAAAAAGAAAAAACATCCAGTGAGCGGCAGTTCTGTGGGCGGAAATGCCTTGTTGATGCCAGAGGTCAGAGGAGAATGGCCAGACTGGTTCGAGCTGATAGAAGGGCAACAGTGACTCAAATAACCACCCGTTACAACCAAGGTGGGCATAAGAGCATCTCTGAACGCACAGTACGTCGAACTTTGAGGCAGATGGGCTACAGCAGCAGAAGACCACACCGGGTGCCACTCCTTTCAGCTAAGAACAGGAAACTGAGGCTACAATTTGCACAAGCTCATCGAAATTGGACAATAGAAGATTGGAAAAACGTTGCCTGGTCTGATGAGTCTCGATTTCTGCTGCGACATTCGGATGGTAGGGTCAGAATTTGGCGTCTACAACATGAAAGCATGGATCCATCCTGCCTTGTATCAACGGTTCAGGCTGGTGGTGGTGGTGTCATGGTGTGGGGAATATTTTCTTGGCACTCTTTGGGCCCCTTGGTACCAATTGAGCATCGTTGCAACGCCACAGCCTACCTGAGTATTGTTGCTGACCATGTCCATCCCTTTATGACCACAATGTACCCAACTTCTGATGGCTACTTTCAGCAGGATAAAGCGCCATGTCATAAAGCTGGAATCATCTCAGACTGGTTTCTTGAACATGACAATGAGTTCGCTGTACTCAAATGGCCCCCACAATCACCAGATCTCAATCCAATAGAGCATCTTTGGGATGTGGTGGAACGGGAGATTCGCATCATGGATGTGCAGCCGACAAATCTGCGGCAACTGTGTGATGCCATCATGTCAATATGGACCAAACTCCCTGAGGAATGCTTCCAGCACCTTGTTGAATCTATGCCACGAAGAATTGAGGCAGTTCTGAAGGCAAAAGGGGGTCCAACCCGTTACTAGCATGGGGTACCTAATAAAGTGGCCGGTGAGTGTATATCCTAATAATTCCTAATTTGTATGAACTCTCGTCTCAGTTTGCACTGCACACACACACACACACACACACACACACACACACACACACACACACACACACACACACACACACACACACACACACACACACACGGTACCGTAACTTCCTGAAAAAGGGAAGACAAAAGAAACACAGCTGCATATTTGACCTTTTATAAGATTATTAAAATCCAAAGAGAGAAATGCTAATTCTAGAATTGCAAAGTATATATTAGTTCTGTCAGTTATCAATTATTAACAAAACCCATTTTAACAATGTCATTTTTTAATCACAAGATTTTCTTAAACATTTTTTTTTGGGGGGGGGGGGTGATGAAATGTTAACATACTGCTAAAAGCAAAGAAGTAGTAAACTCACCTTTTATTGGTAACCTCACTGTTACGCTTCATTGTTTCTGAACAAAGGCCTGACTGCTTTGTTCATTATTTCATTGTATATTATATTCAATGTTTAACTGCACTACAGACTGAGTCCTTGTTTACCTCAAATGTGCACATTTCATTTTGTAATGTTGTTTTTGAGTAAAATAAAACATTTGCATGAAGCAACTCAATCCACTTGTGCCATGAAGCACAGCATGTAACACTGGCCTGGTGTTAAGAAGAGAAATGTCATTGTTATGTCATCATATCATCATCATTATTAAGGTTTGTACCTGATTCATTTCTTAATAACAGACTACAAAAGCTACTTTGTGGCACTGTCACATGACCAAAACCATAACTTTATTTTGTACATTTATTCACTCCCATGGTTTCTGTCACTTACAGGTTGGAGGAATTGTTAGATCATTTGGATTAGATTGTTTAAACTTTGTTGAAGTGAAGAAACAAAATGGAGGATGAGTGACTGGCTGAAAAGCAGCTCCAGATGCTTTAACGCCCCCCCCCTCGGAGCCTTTAATGTACTTCCTGCGTGGTCACGTGGCGGCGATGCGCCCGTGCACGCGGAAGCGGTAGAGACACGTGTACTCCACGTGGCCCCAGTTGGACAGGACTCGCAGCTCCACGCAGCGGTGCAGCACGCCGCCGGGGCCCTGAGGGAACAAGAGGGGGGGGGGGCGGGGTCAGCAGGACGCGAGGTCACCCGGAGGACAGGAAGCCGCGCGGCGACTCACCGGCAGCTGGAAGGTCTGCGTGGCTCCTCCGTCCTGGTCGTAGGTGAACGTCCCCAGCAGGGTGCCCTGGTCCACCTCGTCCTTCAGGCCCTGCAGGGGGGACAGGACCAACGTGGGGGGGGGGGGGGCATGTAAATAAGATACCTTTGTGAAGGTATTTAAGGATCCTCTGTGGACCGCCGACACTCACGTAGACCTCAAAGTCTTTGGGGGCGGAGTCTATGCGGCCCGTGGGGGAGCTGTAGCGCGGGAGGTGGTCCAGCGTGACGTGGGTCAGCGTGACGGGGTGAGACAGAGAGACCACCAGAGTGCCCTGGGCGCCGTGGAAGGCCCAGCACTTCCCCGGCAGCAGCCCCGGGTGACCCTGGGGGGGGGGGGGGGGGGGGGGGTTAAAGACTTTAAAAGAAACAGCTGAAGAGACCTAGAGGGGAGGGAGGTACCTGAATGACAGTGCGGGGGCTTTCAGACGGATACCAGAGGGGGAACCCTAGCAGCGTGAGACACGCCGAGCGGATACGATACGTCTGTGAACACCTGGTGCTGATCACACTGCCACCTGTTCAGAGCAACTGTTCAAAAACAGAAAACATACCTACAAGGCAAAGCCTCACCATAGTTTCAGAGACAAGAGGATTAAAGAGGACTGAATTATAAGAATCTCAACCTTGAGTCTCCAGGGCAAAGTCGGCCATCTTGTCGGCCATCGGCCGTCCACAGTCGGAGCGACTTCCCCCTCCAGCGTCCTGCTGCTGACACACGAGGGAACACCATCACTGTTAAAGGGTGAAGTGACACCAAGCAGCAGATCAAACACGTTGAACCCCGTTTGTGTGACGACACAAAGGTCGGACTGAGGGAGCCGATCGAACATGTGACTTAAAGATTGAAGAGCCTCAACCATCCCTTTAAAAAATCTAAATCAGATCACGTGACCCAAAGTTCCAACCGGGAGGCGGCTGATTGGACCATAACGGCACGGCTCCTCCCACCTTGATGCGGTCGCTGAGCCACTTCTCCACGGCCTGCTGGAGCTCCGGGGTCAGGGGGTCGTGGAGGTGGCCGGCATCAGGACACAGGGCCGGAGGCGGCGTCCTCTGGACCGACAGCCACGCCTGGGACAGCTGCAAGACACAGGAAGTCAACATCGCGGCCGGACGAGCCCGGAGGAAGACGGCAGCGGGAGCAGGCGTCACCTTGGCGTTCTGCGCCTCCACAGCTCGCAGCCTGAGGGCGGCGGCGGCGGCGGCGGAGCGGCAGTCCGTCCGCTGGTCCGCCATCCGCTCGGCCAGAGACGACACCTCCCGCTCCAGATGCAGCCGGTCGGCCTCCAGCCGGGCCCTCGTGTCCCAAACGTCCAGCTGGAGGCGCTCCTGCATCTGAGGGAGGGAGAGACGATCGGTGGGGGGGGATGAGGGGGGAGGGGCTTATGGCTGGTTGTGGGGGGGGGCAGAGACAACAGAGACGGACTGACTCACCTGAGAGAGCAAGAGCTCCTGCTTCACCTGCTGCTCCTCCTGAAACAAACACACGTCACTCGTCACACCTTCAGCGTTCGCTCCTGACCTTCTGACGAGTTCAGAGTTTTACCCAAAGTCGTTGCATCGTCGCTTCTACAGCAGCAGACCCGGTGGGAACCTGGAGGAGACGGGGAGGGGGGGGGTGTTAGTGCTATGCAAGTCGCTGAGAAACCCCCCGTTTCCATGCCAACACCCCCCCCCCCCCCCACCCCAGTGAACTTTTATTTTTAATAGTTTGCAGACGTTCTGAGTTTTACCAAAAGTTGCATCTTCGCTTCGACAGCATCAGACACTTTCGGGTCCTGGAGGAGACAAAAAGGTCACCAAGGACACCTCCTGTTTCGATGCCAACGAGCCCCCAGCATCTTTTAATTTTATTTTAATAGCAGAAGATGTTTAGATCTTTACCAAAAGTCGTTGCAACTTTGCTTCGACAGCAGCAGACACCACGGATGAGTCCTGGAGGCAAAGATGAGGACGGTTAGTGCCACGAGGTCCCTGAGGAGTCCCCCGGTTACCACGACAACCCCCCCACACAGACTGAGCCACGTTTTACCAAAAGATGTAGAAGCCTGGCCTCCGCAGCAGCAGACACCACAGCGGGGTCCTAGAGGGGGGAGCAAGAAAAACTCGTATCCAGGGCAACCATCAACAAACAAACAAACAACATTATTTATGATGTCGATCTTCCTCGTGCAGCGATCGGATCGTTTATTATGGTTATTATGAATAATAACTGCTAAACAGAAAATAAACTGTATCAAAGAAAAATACATTTACTAAAGCAGTTTGTTTACAGTTTTCATAGTGAACAAACTGAAAAAGCAAATAAATTTCAGCCGTCCTTAAAAGACAAAGGAACAAAAAGGTAATTAAATAAGATCCAGTATTTGATTCAATTCTGTTCATTCTGCTCTTAATCACACACACACACACACACACACACACACACACACACACCACGAGTGGAGGCGTGGTCTCTGTGGCAGCTGTCAGTAAACGGGGGCGGAGCCAAACACCTGGAAGAAAACAGCAGCACAAACAGTGACTCACTCAGAGGGGGAGGAGTCTAATACAATATAATCAATTTAAGTATTACATTTTATGTGATTTTACTTTATTATCCTAAACTTGAATATATATTTTGTTCCTTAGTGAGAGTTTTAAGTAAATAAAAGATGTGATTGAAAACCTGCTGAATGGGTGACTTACACATCAGGGCGAGGAGGAGGAGGAGGAGTAAAAGGAGGAGCAGAGCCTTCTTGGTGGAGCTGCTGAGTGAAGCAGGAGCGGCTGTGAGGAAGCAGTCACATGCAGCTTCTATGTGCATGTTGATTAAATCTAAACAAGTACAAGGAGGTTCATTTTAACTGGGTGAGTTCTCCAAACTACAAACAATCAAAGGATCTGACGGATAAAGTGGCCGTTTGAAACTAAACCAAAAGACCTAAACTCATGTTTACAATGTTTACTGAGGGAATAAATCAAGAGAGAAGTAGAGTCATTTCCTCATAGACGTCTATGGGAGCAGAGGAGTCGCCCCCTGCTGGTCACTACACAGAAGAAGAGTCATTTCCTCATAGACGTCTATGGGAGCAGAGGAGTCGCCCCCTGCTGGTCACTACACAGAAGTAGAGTCATTTCCTCATAGACGTCTATGGGAGCAGAGGAGTCGCCCCCTGCTGGTCACTACACAGAAGTAGAGTCATTTCCTCATAGACGTCTATGGGAGCAGAGGAGTCGCCCCCTGCTGGTCACTACACAGAAGTAGAGTCATTTCCTCATAGACGTCTATGGGAGCAGAGGAGTCGCCCCCTGCTGGTCACTACACAGAAGTAGAGTCATTTCCTCATAGACGTCTATGGGAGCAGAGGAGTCGCCCCCTGCTGGTCACTACACAGAAGTAGAGTCATTTCCTCATAGACGTCTATGGGAGCAGAGGAGTCGCCCCCTGCTGGTCACTACACAGAAGTAGAGTCATTTCCTCATAGACGTCTATGGGAGCAGAGGAGTCGCCCCCTGCTGGTCACTACACAGAAGTAGAGTCATTTCCTCATAGACGTCTATGGGAGCAGAGGAGTCGCCCCCTGCTGGTCACTACACAGAAGTAGAGTCATTTCCTCATAGACGTCTATGGGAGCAGAGGGGTCGCCCCCTGCTGGTCACTACACAGAAGTAGAGTCATTTCCTCATAGACGTCTATGGGAGCAGAGGAGTCGCCCCCTGCTGGTCACTACACAGAAGTAGAGTCATTTCCTCATAGACGTCTATGGGAGCAGAGGAGTCGCCCCCTGCTGGTCACTACACAGAAGTGGAGTCATTTCCTCATAGACGTCTATGGGAGCAGAGGAGTCGCCCCCTGCTGGTCACTACACAGAAGTAGAGTCATTTCCTCATAGACGTCTATGGGAGCAGAGGAGTCGCCCCCTGCTGGTCACTACACAGAAGTAGAGTCATTTCCTCATAGACGTCTATGGGAGCAGAGGAGTCGCCCCCTGCTGGTCACTACACAGAAGTAGAGTCATTTCCTCATAGACGTCTATGGGAGCAGAGGGGTCGCCCCCTGCTGGTCACTACACAGAAGTAGAGTCATTTCCTCATAGACGTCTATGGGAGCAGAGGAGTCGCCCCCTGCTGGTCACTACACAGAAGTAGAGTCATTTCCTCATAGACGTCTATGGGAGCAGAGGAGTCGCCCCCTGCTGGTCACTACACAGAAGTAGAGTCATTTCCTCATAGACGTCTATGGGAGCAGAGGGGTCGCCCCCTGCTGGTCACTACACAGAAGTAGAGTCATTTCCTCATAGACGTCTATGGGAGCAGAGGAGTCGCCCCCTGCTGGTCACTACACAGAAGTGGAGTCATTTCCTCATAGACGTCTATGGGAGCAGAGGAGTCGCCCCCTGCTGGTCACTACACAGAAGTGGAGTCATTTCCTCATAGACGTCTATGGGAGCAGAGGAGTCGCCCCCTGCTGGTCACTACACAGAAGTAGAGTCATTTCCTCATAGACGTCTATGGGAGCAGAGGAGTCGCCCCCTGCTGGTCACTACACAGAAGTAGAGTCATTTCCTCATAGACGTCTATGGGAGCAGAGGAGTCGCCCCCTGCTGGTCACTACACAGAAGTGGAGTCATTTCCTCATAGACGTCTATGGGAGCAGAGGAGTCGCCCCCTGCTGGTCACTACACAGAAGTAGAGTCATTTCCTCATAGACGTCTATGGGAGCAGAGGAGTCGCCCCCTGCTGGTCACTACACAGAATGACGATTTAAGTCATGAAGACTTTCACTCTGAAGAACCGGAGGTTACTTCCTGGTCCTCCACATCAGAGATGTAAAAACAGTGATCTAGAAGCATGAATGAGTCCAAACGGAACAAAGGAAACACACACTTCTGAGTCTGTATCTCTAGGGTTAAAATCCACTGCACAAGAAAGGACATGTAATGTAGTAATGTAACACACACACACACCCTTTAGCCTAAAGAAGGCCCGGCTCATCCTGTCCCAGTATCCGGCGCTGGGGGCCACACTCCTGGTCCTACTGGTCCTACTGGTGCCGCTGGGGGCCGGGAGCTTCCCACGCGGCCCTTCGGAGGACGAGTAGCCCGAGCTGTCCACGTGACTCTTCTTCAGGGGAACTGAGGAGGTCAGGGGGGGGCGGGGGGTCACCACGGTGGACGGGAAGGACACCGTCTTCATGGTCGGCTGGAGGCTCAATGGAGAGGGACTTGGGCCTGAGACACACACACACACACACACACACAGTCCCTCTTTGGATGAACTGGTCACACTGGGAACACTTGACGTGCAACCAGTGATGGAGAAATAGTCTTCACGTCTTTGAACTAAACCCGAATCGACCGAGCTCATTATGACATCACGCTTCCTGATTGGTTGACACATTTAACGTGTCACTGGCAGGTACATTCCAGATGTTGTGACGAAGCTCAACATCTCTCTGATTCCTTCTTCTAGAGCAGCGTCCACCCTGTGTCTCCACCAAGCTGAAGGAGGACGTGTCCACGGGACAGTCGTCTTTATTCCTTTATATCAGACTTTCAAACGGCTCTTTGAGGGAACAGGAAGTGACAGGAAGTGACAGGAAGTGCCTTCGTCTTACCGGCGGCGGGCGGCTCCAGCGAAGTGGCATCAGTGTTGGCTCGGTTGGGGGTCCGGGGGCCGGCCTTGCGGGTCCCTCCCTTCTTCTTAAAGACCCTGACAAGAAGAAGGTGTAGAGGTGTATAGACTGTGACACACACACACACACACACACACACACACACACACACACACACACGTACTTGACCGGGTTCTCCCGGTAGGAAATGTTTGTCACGCTGCTGGAGTCGGATTCTTCGTCTGAGTTGTAGTAGCCGCCGGAGACGAGGCGAGAACTCCTACGAGACATGACTGAGGGACAACAACACATTTACTACCTGGCAACATTCTGAGGACCTTCTTCAGCATTTCAAAAGTCTTACTCATCATCATCATCACACTGCAGGTACCAGGTAGCACGCTAGTTAAAGTAGCATCAACAGCAGTGAGTAGCTGTAAGTTTCAGTGTTTAACCAGTAGATTATGTCCATAGTTTCATGTCTCAGTGTCCCTGACAGATCTGTTTATCTCTGAGGTCTCTAATGTGAAGGAGTCATGGTGACACACACACACACACACACACACACACACACGGTACCGTAGCGGAGCCGCCATCTTTAGAAAGAAAGTCTCTCTGTAACCAGCTGGTGATGAAGATGTTGTGTGTTCTGCTGCTCCGCGTTGTGGTTGTGTGTGTGTGTGTGTGTGTGTTACGCAAGAGGCATCCTAAGACGAGCCCTCTGATTGGTCGTGGTTAGCATAAACCGCGGTTTACCGGCTTTACTGGTTGCCGTAACAACACCCGTTAAGAGCAAACTTTTCCTGCTTGTTGTGGACAAAGTGATTTGGACATGATCTTCTTGGACGACGTCTCCCACACACGAGAGGTTTAACAGATTCTAAACCATTTACACTCCAGAATATCTGTCACAAAATAATGAATAAAAACAAATGAGAACTGATTGGATACGAGTCCACTGACCCCTGACCTTATCTCTGACGAGCTGCGCCTGGATCTCTTGTCCATGAAGGTCAGGATCAGGCCCTTATGAGTACAACCATATGAACGTAGTCTTTGACCTGCAGCTGCACACGCTGCAGCAGCTTCCTGTGGTGACTCCGCCCCTCAGAGCGTCCCACCTCCGACCTCCACAGGTGCACGTCATCACACACGCTGCACATGTCACACTCAGCAGCTTTGATCCATTTATGGACCTTCTAGAGACAGACTGGCCTCCACGTCGAGCTCGATTTACCCAGAAGCCTCAGGTCACGTTTAGCCTCGTTAGCATTAGCATTACATCAGCAACTGTCTGATGCTGCGGAGAAGACGACCAAAAGGGAAGCTGTGGCCCAGCAGATAGGGACAGGAAGTCTCTCACACACACACACACACACACACACACACAGACACACACCAGAGGGCGTTGCCTATCTACATCAGTGGAGACGAGAGCGCAGCGCTGATGAAGCCTGTTTTTTTGGATCGGCCATCTTGTCCTTTCAGCCTCGTCCTCTGAACCTACGAGTGTTTCTACAGAGATGAAACCCACTGAAGTCCTCTTCATCTGCTGCGTTCATGGTCAACAGGAACCTCAGGAGCCCATCTCTGCACTTCTTCTTATCAATCACACCTAAAGCAGCACATGACGCCGCTGCTCAATGCACCATGTATTTATTACACCTCTCCCTCTCGTCCATGCAAACACCAGGATGGTTGTCTGCAACAAACATTCATCACGCACAAGGCCCAGCGCAGCAAACTCACTAACACCCTCGAGGAGGAGGAGAAATGTTAGTCACATGACTCGGAGCTCAAGGATGTTGCCTTTTAAAACTGCTTTGAACCATTTGTCACAAACATAAAGGTCACAAATATTTGGACTCCACAGCAGCGCTGGTGAGGTTCTGTGCTGAGCAAACAAAGCAGGTCTCTCACCCCCCCCCCCCCCCTCATTTCATCTCCTCGCCCTCCAGTGAAACAGTAGAAACCTTCTCTTCATGAATAAACCCTCTGATAGCAGCGAGGAGCCTCCTCCGTCCTCGCTGTGCTTCCTCACATCCTCAGGCAGAAATCTAAGGAGCCGAGGCCTCACCCACAATGCAACGCTTCCAAGGAGGAACGCTTATCTTTGACCCCGTTCACGAGGAGCCGTGTAGGTCTCAACGAGTGTGTGAAGGGGTGAGGCGTGGGGGATTGTGTGAAGGGGTGAGGCATGGGGGTGTGTGTGAAGGGGTGAGGCGTGGGGGAGTGTGTGAAGGGGTGAGGCGTGGGGGAGTGTGTGAAGGGGTGAGGCGTGGGGGAGTGTGTGAAGGGGTGAGGCATGGGGGATTGTGTGAAGGGGTGAGGCGTGGTGGGGGGTGTGAAGGGGTGAGGCGTGGGGGAGTGTGTGAAGGGGTGAGGCATGGGGGAGTGTGTGAAGGGGTGAGGCATGGGGGTGTGTGTGAAGGGGTGAGGCATGGGGGAGTGTGTGAAGGGGTGAGGCATGGGGGTGTGTGTGAAGGGGTGAGGCATGGGGGAGTGTGTGAAGGGGTGAGGCATGGGGGATTGTGTGAAGGGGTGAGGCATGGTGGGGGGTGTGAAGGGGTGAGGCATGGGGGAGTGTGTGAAGGGGTGAGGCATGGGGGATTGTGTGAAGGGGTGAGGCATGGTGGGGGGTTTGAAGGGGTGAGGCATGGGGGTGTGTGTGAAGGGGTGAGGCATGGGGGATTGTGTGAAGGGGTGAGGCATGGTGGGGGGTGTGAAGGGGTGAGGCGTGGGGGAGTGTGTGAAGGGGTGAGGCGTGGGGGAGTGTGTGAAGGGGTGAGGCATGGGGGAGTGTGTGAAGGGGTGAGGCATGGTGGGGGTGTGAAGGGGTGAGGCATGGGGGAGTGTGTGAAGGGGTGAGGCATGGGGGATTGTGTGAAGGGGTGAGGCATGGTGGGGGGTTTGAAGGGGTGAGGCATGGGGGTGTGTGTGAAGGGGTGAGGCATGGGGGAGTGTGTGAAGGGGTGAGGCATGGGGGATTGTGTGAAGGGGTGAGGCATGGTGGGGGGTTTGAAGGGGTGAGGCATGGGGGTGTGTGTGAAGGGGTGAGGCATGGGGGATTGTGTGAAGGGGTGAGGCATGGTGGGGGGTGTGAAGGGGTGAGGCGTGGGGGAGTGTGTGAAGGGGTGAGGCGTGGGGGAGTGTGTGAAGGGGTGAGGCATGGGGGAGTGTGTGAAGGGGTGAGGCATGGGGGAGTGTGTGAAGGGGTGAGGCATGGGGGATTGTGTGAAGGGGTGAGGCATGGTGGGGGGTTTGAAGGGGTGAGGCATGGGGGTGTGTGTGAAGGGGTGAGGCATGGGGGAGTGTGTGAAGGGGTGAGGCATGGGGGATTGTGTGAAGGGGTGAGGCATGGTGGGGGGTTTGAAGGGGTGAGGCATGGGGGTGTGTGTGAAGGGGTGAGGCATGGGGGATTGTGTGAAGGGGTGAGGCATGGTGGGGGGTGTGAAGGGGTGAGGCGTGGGGGAGTGTGTGAAGGGGTGAGGCGTGGGGGAGTGTGTGAAGGGGTGAGGCGTGGGGGAGTGTGTGAAGGGGTGAGGCATGGGGGAGTGTGTGAAGGGGTGAGGCATGGGGGAGTGTGTGAAGGGGTGAGGCATAGAAAGGAATGCAGGACGGAGGACGTGAAACGTACTGAACATGAAGACACTCTACACTCAGAGGACAGACATGTCCTCCACGTCTCCTACACACATCCTCTCAACCCGCCCAACCGCCGGGATTAGACCTAGAACCTCCTTAATGAATGAGTTAATAACATATTAGTTATAGCAACAATCCTGTTTTATAGATAATAGCTTATATTTGCTTTGAGACTGAACATCACATCAAGAATTTTTGGAGAAGCTTAATCTTTAGTTAACTCAATATAACAAAAACAATAAAATAACTACTAATAACTCCAAAAGCCTTAAAGTTTAAAACGTTCATTTTTAAGATCTTATTCTTAAACGTGGATGCTGACGTCACTAAATATTAAAACTTTAGACCAATCAGAACAAACCTTGTGGCGCTTTTTTTGGTTCCGCTTTATCAGATATTCATAAGATACCGCTGAACAGAACCGACATTTAACGGCTCATTCCCGTTATTTAACACCGTGTCACTTAACTAACGTTAAGTCAAGTTAGCTACAACGAGTTAACGGTCGTAACGCCGGAAGTTCAATTAACTCACGGAGAAGCCTTAAAGTCCGTGAATAGGAGACGGCGACACGTTTCAAAGTGAACAGTAAAGTCATTAAAGGTGTGATCTCACCTGGCGACGCGCAGTCCGCCGCTGTTGAACGTAAACAACAACAACCTGTCCGCGACCAACCGACAACACCTCACTTCCGGTCCACGCGGCGGCTCCACCGTCTGATGCAGGCCGACAGACAGCAGCTGAGCGGCGGACTCGTTCTCAGGAAGACACCGGGCCGGCGGAGAGGCGCTCACTGCAGCAGCGTCAAGTGGGGGAGAGGAAGAAAGAGACATCCGGTTCAGCTTTACAAAATAAAGTTTGCCATCGCGACTTGGAGACGCCGACCAAAACAAATAATCCCTATTTAGTTGTATTTTTTTACGTTTTTTAGTTTATTTCTTATTATTTATCATTATTGTGCATCAAATACCGACGAAATAAGACTTTCAGAATTGCGAACACTGATACAACCCAATATCATTATGTGTTTTACTGTTATTACTGGTGTTGTTATTGTATTATTAGTATAACGATCACCCACATTGTAGAATGATGTTTAAGTTTTATTAACAAGAACCAAAAAAATACTACGGCTCACAGAATCCCTTTTTAATTCATTTAATTGACTTGTTACTCACTTTGTACACGATAGAGATGATGTTGTCCGCTATAAAACTGCTTCCGGTCTATCACATCTGCCCACAGAGGAGCACGCAGCGCCCCTAGTGGTGACTCACACTTCAGGCCTGCAGACGCACGGTGGCGCCCTCTGACCAGCAATGAGCTCATAATGCTCCATCACACCGGCAACCTCCTGTTTAGGACCTGTGTGACGACATACATATTTAACTTGATATATTATTATTTAAGACAAGGTTTTATTGTCCAGAAGTAAAACTCTGTGACATCACCCTCGTTGTCAGAGGGACGAGGAATGCAAACTATTCTCTTTGCATTTAATTATATTAACTTCACTGAATATTCAGGTGTTTTGCATTAAAAGCAAAACACTCAAACTTAGTTGTTGTTGCCTTTATTAACAATTCACTCATCATACATTGTCATTTGAGCTTTCATTTTATTTCCAATGCTGCGCTTTGATGAGTTGGCGCATCTTAATTGTGTTGTTTTACGTTTGCATTACAAGTGTACTCACTTGAACCATTGCAGCTAACGAACCAATATATGTCTTATGTGTGTGTGTGTGTGTGTGTGTGTGTGTGTAACACTTTTATATGACAGTTATTGGATTATTGTAACACACAGATCACAGATGTGGAATGTACCGATTGTTCCATATTTGATAATAATTCCGGAGGGTCTGGAGCCTTCCAGAGTGAACTCCTGACCCCGAGCTCCCCCAACACAATGTGTGTCTGTCTGTGTGTGTGTCTGTCTGTGTGTGTGTGTGTTTACGCCAGGCGAAGCCATTGTCTCCCACTCTGTTATCATTACGCAGCCGCTTCCTCCGGCTGGATGTGAGGAGACGAGGACTTCATCACCAGAGGGACGACACCGAGGTGACCGTCAACACACACACACTGCCACCCTGCTTATCTACGAGCTGCTGCTCCAGACACAACCACAGTGAGCAAACAAACAGCTGACGTCATGCACACACACACACACACACACACACGCTTTCCCGTTTCTGGCCTGAAGTCAGCGGGTTGGAATGCGACCAGAAATAGAGTGAGAGTGAAAATGTACGTCTTCTTGTGTGTTAGAGGGGTGGGGTGTGGGGGGGGGGGGGGGGGGGGGGGGGGTCAACAGACTGGGGGCCCACCTTTAGACAGTGACACACACACTCACACAATGTACACACACTCTAGTTTGGTGGCGATGGATCGAATGGCTGATGAGAAGGAAACAAACGCACACAACACGGGGCGGTTATTCACACTCAATTACTTCTATTCACTTTGTGGCAAATGTGACTTTATCCATTGTTCATTTTGTCCACTCTTATCATTTCCACAAACATGCGTCAAATATTGTATCCTCTTATTACCTTATTACCTCCTTTATTATTAATAAATGTTTATTATTTTCATTCTTGTCCAAAATATCTTGACAGCAACGCGTGGAAGCCTCATGAAGGCGTTGATGTTCCCCAGAGGAAGTTCTACACTTATTTATTGAACTTTTCCTGCAGCGCTAACGGTACGTTAGCCACTTTGGCTAAAGTATCTCGACACCAGCCATTCATGCTCACCAGAGGATGAATCATATTACCTTTAGACATCATCTGACTCTCTGAAGCGCCATCCGACAGGTCTCCCTTTTTAAATTAAATTACTACGACCAATGCTTTGTACAGGCATGCATGCTCCCCAGAGGAAGGATCTTACTGAAGTTACTGATATCCTGACTCTCTTTGTAGCCCCACCATTAGAGTCTACATTTCTATTGGTCTCATTCAAATATCAACTGCTGGATAGAAGGCCATGCAACGTTATACCAACAGTCATGTTCCCCAGAGGATGTCTCTCACTGACTTTGGTCATTCCCTGAGTCTTTCTATAGCGCACTATTAGGTTGATGTATCCGTTTATGAACCACAGGCCACAAGCTGTACTTTGGATTTAGTTAGTGTGTGCTAGCATGCTAGTAAGCTAAAATGCTAAACTAAGTTGGGGGGAGGGGGGGGGTTTCGTGCACCATGAACAGAGTAGAAATGGGTGCGTTGGATTTACGTTGCAGTGGATAAAGCATACAGGCCCCGCTCTCTGTCTCGCAGGCTCCACCTCATTTGTTCAAGGTCACACGCACAAAATCCTTCATGTGACGAGTCTAGCAAGGAAACTTTAGACTGCCCCCCCCCCCCCGCTGTCCCCCACTGTCCCCCAGAAAAACAACTCTGAGCCCAAATGAAGAGAGAGTAGATGATACGTTATATGTTATTATATGTTAATTAAACGTTAACCTGGTGCTTCATGAGTTAAAGCTGCATTCTGTGTAGTGACCAGCAGGGGGCGACTCCTCTGCTCCCATAGACGTCTATGAGGAAATGACTCTACTTCTGTGTAGTGACCAGCAGGGGGCGACTCCTCTGCTCCCATAGACGTCTATGAGGAAATGACTCTACTTCTGTGTAGTGACCAGCAGGGGGCGACTCCTCTGCTCCCATAGACGTCTATGAGGAAATGACTCTACTTCTGTGTAGTGACCAGCAGGGGGCGACTCCTCTGCTCCCATAGACGTCTATGAGGAAATGACTCTACTTCTGTGTAGTGACCAGCAGGGGGCGACTCCTCTGCTCCCATAGACGTCTATGAGGAAATTACTCTACTTCTGTGTAGTGACCAGCAGGGGGCAACTCCTCTGCTCCCATAGACGTCTATGAGGAAATGACTCTACTTCTGTCTTGATTTATTCCCTCAGTAAACATTGTAAACATGAGTTTATGGTCTCAGTCTCTAGTTTCAAGTCTTCTTCAATGCAGCATGATGTTCATTTAGTGAATGAAGGTCCATTTAGAGTCAAACAGACCATAAAGAGGTGATGCTTTAGGGCGGGGCTACACACTGATTGACAGGCCTCTACCAGAGACGTGTACGGCGTCCCTTCCCATCAAGGTAGCGTACCTCGTTGAGCCCCTCCTCCCTCTGACGATGACCTCAGAAACTTCCAATGAACTGCGTAACCACGGTAACGGTGTATTTTGTTGTGACCGCCACGAGAACGCTGCGAGGCATTTCCAGCCTCCAATCCGTTTCCCCGAAAGGACGGTGACCTCGGTCATTCGCTGGAATGTGCAGGCTGAGAGTCAACAGGACGGATTTTCTGTCCACTCAAAACAACAAGCATTTTATTTAAAGAGACGCCGCACAAAGGACAAACAAAGGAAGGTGGGACATTAGTTTCAGGTGGACTTTAGTATAAAGAGTGTAATGAACCAATGGAAAGAGAGCAAACGTTTTATGAGGCCTGACTTTCCATTGGACCGAAGCAATGAATACGAAAAGGACGTATTTGTCAAAATTCCCTTCGATCCAACGGGTGGTTACGTAACAGTGTGACATGTGAAGAGGGGCGAGGTGAAAGGGGATGATGATGATGATGATGATGATGATGGGTTTAGTAGAGCAGCATGTTAATCCACTGAGCGGCACAGAGTGGTCGGGATTAAACCGCCGCCGGGTTTAATCCTCCCGCTGGGCCCCGGACTCACTGCAGTGATGTCATCAAGGTGCGTCAGAGACTCACAGGAACGGGGATGACCTCATAATGAGGTCATCATCAACAGAGAAGACAAACTCAAAAGCACGGTTTCTCATCAAAACCCAAATAAACCATTGAACCAGATTGTGTGGAGAGAAACTGTGACGTCATTGATTGATGGGTCATGTGACCACAAATCATAGAAGCTGGGACTGAACAGAGAGGAGGATGC
>NC_084908.1:21286956-21316956 GCF_949316345.1 Pungitius pungitius
GTGTGTGTGTGTGTGTGTGTGTACCGTGTGTGTGTGTGTGTGTGTGTGTGTTGTCCTGGTTGGACTTTAACCAAAGGTGCATTCCAGAAATAGTTTTACCTCGTTTTACCTTTCCGGTTTCTTCATTCGTCCTTCTTAAATATTTAATTACCCTCCCCCTCCCTCCCGCACCCCCCCCCCCCCCCCCCCCACACACACACACCTGCCCTGCAGTTCTATGAATCCAGAAATCTCTCTGCATGCGTTGATGAAGCTCGTCTGATGGGAGAGATCGTCCTTCAAAGATGACATTGGTTAAAGTATGACGCACCTCCACCTGCTCCACCTGCTCCACCTGCTCCACCTCCTCCTGCTCCTCCTCCTCCTCCTGCTCCACCTCCTCCTGCTCCTCCTCCTCCTGCTCCTCCTCCTGCTTCTGCTCCACCTGCTCCTCCTCCTCCGTGTGTGTGTGTGTGTTCGATGCATGTGTGTGTGTGTGTGTGTGTGATGGGGGCCATTTGTGCTATTGGGCCCCGCCTGTGTTCTCATCTTGTGTGTGTTTTACTTTACTCTTCTTTGTTACATAAGGAGCTCTTCGTGTTAAACTATCTGTGTGGAGGACAAAGCGGGGACAAGCTTCACTGCAGCAGTTTCCAGATGTGCCGTTGGGCTCTTCACGGCGCACCTGTGATCTTTCAGCCTGACTCCACCCCCTCCCTCAAGCCGCACTGCGCTGCCTTGTCAGAATATCCCCAATCAATACGAAATCAACCAAAGGAAGACACATCAAACACAGACAGAGAGACGGGGGGCCTCGTAGAGACGATCACAGGGGGGCAGAAAAAGCTTTGGAAGCCTCTTTCTGAAGTGGGGGGGGGCTCCTCCTGAGATACAAGGGGGAATCCCACCAACCACCACTCAGATCAAAGGGGTGGGGGGCAGGAGATGAGAGGGGATCTGAGGAGAGGAGGTGAGAGGCAATACGACCCCAAACCGACCAGAGACACGCGCTGATGAGTGAGCGGTTTACTCCCATCGTCTCATCAACGAAGGGAAAGTTCAGCTCGCAGTAAAAGACAAAATATGTTTAAAGAAAACCTCAAACAAAGCTTTAACATGGAGGAACCAGCCCTCACACAGAAGGAGAGGAACCAGCTGATTACACACCAGGAGGTCCTCAGCATGGTTTCCCTACAGCAGATGTTGGGAGAACTAAGGACTCACACTAAGCATGTGGGTCTAAACTAGGGGTGTCCAACTCATTTCAGGTTCGGGCCAAATACTTTATGCCATCTGCTGTATGTTTGACACATGTGGTCTAAACGCTTCTTTCAGATGGCCTCCAAGCAATAATTGGTAATTGATGCTGACCATGGATCAGATCTCATGTACAGACTGGAGACCGGAGCTTGAACTCTGCTGGGAGCACTGAGGCCTGCTGGAGGAGGACACTCCATTAATTAGATCAGGATACCGGACAGGAAGTTAATTAACACTCTCACACACACTGTAACACACACACACAGGGAAAGTAGAGGAGACAATCAGACAGAAGGTCTCAGTATGAGCTGTTTTGAAGCTCTTGTGGCCGTGATGAAGTTGTCAACAAATTGTTGCCATAGCAACATTCAAAATCAGCTTTTTCTATGAAACGCTGGAGTGAAGTGCTGTGAGGAAAGGAGGAGATCCCCATCTTGGTTAAATCAACTGATTTCACATCTAGAAATGACTAAATTCTCATTTTTCACATAAAGTAAGACGTGTAGGAAAAGAGCTGAAGAACTGGAGGACCAATGTCTGTCTGAACGTGTGATTGGATAAAAACAAGAGGTACATCGCGTCAAAGAGCACGAATCCCCCTTCTGGCCAGAAATCAACACATTCCTGTCCAGGTCCTACAGGGAAGCAGCGTCTCTCAGACCAAAGCTGGCCTCCTTTGTTGTTCAAATCAACACTTTTACTTCCCTTTAGTTCCCCTTTCTTCCCTTTTCTTCACTTTACTTTCCCTTTGAACTGCTAAGAAGCTTGAACTTATAAGTAAACCTCTGAAGTAGCTCCTGATGAAGTGGAGGCCCCTCTTGATGAAGAGGAGTGACTCACAGCGTCACAGACAGGTGCATTTCACCCAAGGGTGTAACCATGGTTTAGACATTGGGGGGGGGGGGGGGGGTCCAAATGAATATCCTTCCCCATCATTTTTTTTTAAAGCGGGTATTGGGCTTGTGTGGTGTGGCAGTGATCCAGTGTGTTCTCCTCTCTTTTGAAGTCCTTGGCTGAGGTTTCCTTTGTTAAAGTCCCAGAGGACAATAACCAAGGAGTCCGGGTTGGTCCACTCCACACGCCGTGTACTAACCAAAGAGCTCTGTGTCGCGGTCTGGTATCGATCCACAGAGCCACGTCTCCATGAAGCACAGAGACACGTCTCCATGAAGCACAGAGCCACGTCTCCATGAAGCACAGAGACACGTCTCCATGAAGCACAGAGACACGTCTCCATGAAGCACAGAGACACGTCTCCATGAAGCACAGAGACACGTCTCCATGAAGCACAGAGCCACGTCTCCATGAAGCACAGAGACACGTCTCCATGAAGCACAGAGACACGTCTCCATGAAGCACAGAGCCACGTCTCCATGAAGCACAGAGACACGTCTCCATGAAGCACAGAGCCACGTCTCCATGAAGCACAGAGCCACGTCTCCATGAAGCACAGAGCCACGTCTCCATGAAGCACAGAGCCACGTCTCCATGAAGCACAGAGCCACGTCTCCATGAAGCACAGAGACACGTCTCCATGAAGCACAGAGACACGTCTCCATGAAGCACAGAGCCACGTCTCCATGAAGCACAGAGACACGTCTCCATGAAGCACAGAGACACGTCTCCATGAAGCACAGAGCCACGTCTCCATGAAGCACAGAGACACGTCTCCATGAAGCACAGAGACACGTCTCCATGAAGCACAGAGACACGTCTCCATGAAGCACAGAGACTTTACAGATTACTTGATTTTAAAAGTAACTCAGTTAGATTACACGTTACTTTATTAGTTACATTCAGCAGCAGCCGAGAACATAAAAATGACAACTGGTTATGCCAACACTCACTTTATCTAGTCGAGTCGGGCAGATGGTTTGGCATCACTGTCCTCTTACTATTGGAGTTCCTCTGGGCTCCGTCCTGGGTCCCCTCCTCTTCTCTATCTACACCAACTCTCTCAGCTCCGTCATTCACTCGCATGGTTTCTCCTACCGCAGCTATGCCGATGACACCCAACTAATTCTGTCCTTCCCTCACTCAGACATTCTGACTGACATCTCTCAGTGGAGGTCCACTCACCACCTGAAGATCAACCCCAACAAGACTGAACTTCTTCTCTTCCCCGGAAAAGACTCTCCCACCCAGGACCCGACTGTTAACTTTGGCAACTCCGTGTTAACGCCCACTCGGACTGTTGGAACCTCGGTGTGACACTTAGCAGCCAACGTCACAGCGACATCACGATCCTGTAGGTCCACGCTCTACAACATCAGGAGAATACGACCCCTTCTCACTCTGAAGGAGGCGCAGGTACTGATTCAGGCTCTAGTCATCTCCTTCACAATCGTAACTCTCTCCTGGCAGGTCTCCCTGCTCCATTCCACCTCTGCAGCTCATCCAGAATGCAGCAGCTCCACTGGTCTTCAACCTTCTTACATTCTCCTACACTACTCCACTCCTCCTCTCTTCACTGGTTGACAGTGGCTGCCTCATCCAGTTCAAAACGTTGGTGCTCATGAAGCATGCTGTGAATGGATGGGGTCCAGTCTCCATCCAGGACCTGGTGAAACCCTCCATCCCAACATCAAGCTGCTTGTTCCTCACTGAGAGCAGAACACTGGACTAGATCTCCACTCTTTGCTGTCCTGCTGCTAGATGGTGGAAGGAGCTCTGTGATGACATCAGGACCACAGAGAGCCTTCACATCTTCACACTAAAGACACACCTCTTCAGACTAAACCTCCACTAAAACACCAACACACTGTAGCACTAACAAATTGTAGCACTTCAATGGCACTTATCTATAACATGTTTTGAAACTGCTTATTTGATGAAAATTGTACTTTCTTGTTACTTGTTCTTCTGAGTTTGTATCTCTACGGTTGAAATGGACTTATTGTAAGTCGCTTTGGATAAAAGTGTCAGCTAAATGACATGTGATGTAATGTAATAATGCTCTCCTGATGCACATCGAGGCCTGACAGTGAACCCGATACCCTCAGGTGGTCTCACACACACATACACACTGCAGTCATTAGTGTCAGTGTGTCCTCTCAGTCCGTCAGTCAAGGCATGCTCAAAGGTGAAAGGTCAACGTTTCCATTGGTAAGTGACCGTGTGTGAGTGTGTGTGTCTGTGTGCGTGAGTGTGGTCTAGGAATAGCAGCAGGGATCTCCTGCTTCCTCTGGCTCAGTGAGGACAAATCCACCGTGCCCCCCCCACACCCCCCAGCCGTCGCCCTTAAGGGCACCCATGGGTGCTCAAGTCTCCTTGCTCCAAATAAGGAAGGTGTTGAGCTCAGGGAAGGAAGGGAACAAGAGCTCTGAGACACGAGGCCCAGAATCAAGTCAGCAAAGCATCAATAGCACTTCCTCTGCGGAGCTGTCACAATAAAACGCTTCAAGAGCGTCATAAAATAATATCTGAGAGGTGGAAGGAGATGATTGAGAGTTTACAACATTTCCAAAGCATTCATTCAAGCTTCCGCCATCAAATTAAAAGATAATTCTTAGGGTTGACTTCCTTTCTGGTTGGTTTAAAATAGCATATCTTTGGGATGAAATCAGCTGTTTGTACCTTTAGGCTCATTGTCCTCAAATAATGTGATTCTGCTCTCGACTTTATTCCTAAACATTTACTGTCTGCCCTGCTGCCAGAGATTCGATTTCACGACATTTCCATGCTTTATTTTGAAGGGAAAGCCACACCGTTTCCGGCTCTTCTGTCTAACCTGAAGCTTGAAACTTGTAGAGGGAGGGAAGCTCTGCTTCTGTCCTGGGAGAAAAACCGCTTCTCGCTGCTCGGTAGGCGATCAGAGAGGAGAAGCGCGAGAGGCGAGCACGACCCGACCCGGACCCGGAGGACGGAGACACGTTTGGGGGAGAAGCATGGGGAGGTCCGCGGGGGGTGAGGCGTCTAGGGAGGAGCTATAGGAGAGGCACGTTTAGATAAAAGCGGCCACTTGCAGTCGATGCGGAGAGAGAGAGGACTCGTAGCGCGTTACGCAGAGCGCACCGCTCCAAAGCGGAACCAGGCTTTTACGCACGGCCCGATGGAGATGCCGCGTTGTTGATCCACCCAGCGGAGGGATCCGATCCCCTTTGGAATGTGGACATGGACGCAGACCCGCAGGTAGATTCGTGATTCTAAGCATATATCACGCGTTTGGAGACATTTGGACTGCAGACCAGCCGGGATCGAACCCGGCGCGTACCGGAACGCAGTGCATTACGTCTGCTGAGAGTGTTTGGGACAGCGGCGTGCACGCAGTCAGACGTCCAGCCGTGAGCAAACCCCCGGGACGGTGACACACGACACAGGAGGAGGGGGCTATTGTACGGTGCGACACCGGGACGAGGCTGCCGGTAGGATTCGGACGCCGAGGTGCTCGATGCTCAGCCGGTCGCTTGCGTCTCCTCAGGCTGGACACCATGAGGTCCGCGGTCCTGCTGCTGGCCGCGCTCTTTGCGGCCCGGCTACGGCTCGGCGGCGCTGAGGTAACGCCGGGGAGGGTGTATATTGGGGGGGGGGGGGGGGGGGGGGACTAAGTGAATTAAAAGTGATGATTAATACTGTTTGGCTTCTCATGTCTGAAGGTGCATCCAGTAGTGACGACACGAGTTGAGTCTCATAGGTCTGTGTCTGTCTGTGTCTGTGTGTGTGTGTGTGTGTGTGTGTGTGTGTGTGTGTGTGTGTGTGTGTGTCACTGTTGTTTTGGGCCATGAGGTCATCACCTTGATGGAGATGTGAGCTCTCCTGTGAAAACGGGAGGCTGATGTTCAGTGAGTTCATGAATGTTCATCTCCTGACGACCTGCTTTGATTCAGTTTACAGTTTACTGCTGTGTGTGTGTGTGTGTGTGTGTGTGTGTGTGCACGCATGTAGAAACATGTCCATCAGTCTATCCAGTTCTACTGCTGTGAATCTGCAGCTTGTGACGAATGAGGGACGTATATCAGACAGGCAGACAGACAGGGACAGATGGACAGAGAGGCAGCATTAGTGCATGTTAGTGCATGTGTGTGTTTCCCTCACATAAACAAACATTGGTACGATTTCCAACCATGAAACACCAGCAACACGTGCTAATTTAAACATGACACCTGTCTTTTCAAAATAAACTTCCATCTTCACAAGGAACTGCTTCACACAAAAAATACTGTATAGGTAAATTCAAACAGATTAATTCAATTCATTTTATTTTGTATAGCCCAAAATCGCAAATTACAAATTAGCCTCAGAGGGCTTTACAGTCTGTACACATGCAACATCCTCTGTCCCCAAACCCTCACATCGGCACAGGAAAAACTCCCCAAAATATGAAAAAACCCTTCAATGGGGAAAAAGGGAAGAAACCTTAGTGAGAACGTCAGAGGAGGATCCCTCTCCCGGGATGGACAGACTGACATGGATGTCATGTGTACAGAATCAACAATGTAAAAGATGTACAATACATTCAACTCCTCTAACAGAGATGATACAAGTAATTACAAGTAGCAGAACAGGTGTACGGCAGGACCACTGCAGGGACAACCTCCATCAGATAGAACCTCCATCAGATAGAACCTCCATCGGATAGAACCTCCATCAGATAGAACCACCATCAGATAGAACCACCATCAGATAGAACCTCCATCCTCAGAGGTGCAAAGATGTTGGTTTATGATGACATTAATATAAATCATATTAAAAATGACAACTAAACAGCTAGTTATGTTCAGACAAAGATTGGTGTTTAGGTTAAAATAAGTTAGAATAACTACAGAGGTCATGTGATGAAGACCTTCTGGTTCAGGCCGGTCTCATCTTTGTGTATTATCAGTTATTGTTCATCAGGTATCTGGATACGCTGATACGAAGCAGAGCAGAAGTCCGTCCCTCAGTTCATCATCTCTTATTTCAACAGCAGCACAGTGTTGTGAAGATGTCCCCCCCCCCCGCCCCCCTCCATCCCTCAATCTGACCGACGCTCATTTTACTCCTAAGTTTGTAACGGACCCTTCAGTTGAAGTCGTATTCTATAGAATAACTTTATATGTTGAACAAGTTGTTTAACTTACTCACACGGTCTTACCAAATAGCAGGAGGCTAACGCAGCGCGGTAGAAAACTAGCTTAAACGAGCTAGCGTTAAAGTCGCTGATGTGCGCTTAGAGCTCGATGTGAAGGAATGAGTAGTTTTTATGGGCTTAGATGACGATAGAAAGACACATGTGAGAGAAACTTGAGTTAGCTAACGGCAGCTAATGCTGGCTAACGCTAATTGGGACAAACCTTTGTCTGACACTTCTAGGAGGAACTTTCAAGCTAATGAGTGGAATATTTACGGCCTAAACCGCTTCAAGTTAATTATTCTGAAAATGAAAGTAGGAAATGCTGAACCCTTGAAGGTTGTTCTGTCATATCTTCTCGTTGCTTTGGAATTACATGATGGACGTCGAACTTTACAGCTTCTGAGAGGCTAAGGAAGCTGTCCATCATTTCCGGGTGGCTTTCGTCGTATCCAATATCTCCACGTTCATAGTTATAGGGCTGTGATATGTTTTGAGGTGATTTACAAAAATTGAATTTTTGTTGGTGTGAAATACTGCTATATTTCGTTACAGAGTTATTACACGTTGTATCATGTATTCAGAGCACACAAAGCAGGGAAATCACCGAGACATCTTCTCTTCATGTCTAAAAGAACACCGAGCGGTCACATGACCCGACGCCCTGAATCCTCCTCTGGACGCCTTTGACCCACAACATCTGTCCGTGGACCAGAGTTCGGTTACACACACGCACACACACACACGCACATGGTGGAGCTTTAAAGCCAACAGACGTGGAGTCAGATACACGTGGGGGCGGGTCTTCTGTTACATCAACGCTCGCAGCTGATTGGTCGGCTTGCTCGTTGTCTCTGCAGGATGATTCCTGATCCATTTTACATAAGAACAACAGCAACTAATCTGCAGAGGGTTTAAGGGGCCGTGTGCGTTTGTGTGTGTTTGTGTGTGTCTGTGGATGCGTGTTAGTGGACATGTGCTCGTGCTTCAGGGGTCAGAAAAGCTCAAATATTATTTATCATAATAATAAATGATAATTATCTTATTGTTTAGAGATTTTACACCAGAAGAAGAACTCTCCTCCTTCTTCATTCCATCACCTCTCCACCCATCACCTCTACACCCATCACCTCTACACCCATCACCTCTACACCCATCACCTCTCCACCCATCACCTCTTCACCCGTCACCTCTACACCCGTCACCTCTACACCCGTCACCTCTACACCCATCACCTCTCCACCCATCACCTCTACACCTATCACCTCTACACCCATCACCTCTACACCCGTCACCTCTCCACCTATCACCTCTACACCATCACCTCTACACCATCACCTCTACACCATCACCTCTACACCCATCACCTCTACACCCATCACCTCTACACCCATCACCTCTACACCCATCACCTCTACACCCATTACCTCTCCACCCGTCACCTCTCCACCTATCACCTCTACACCCATCACCTCTCCACCCATCACCTCTCCACCCATCACCTCTACACCCATCCCCTCTACACCCATCACCTCTACACCCATCACCTCTACACCCATCACCTCTCCACCCATCACCTCTCCACCCATCACCTCTACACCCATCACCTCTACACCCATCACCTCTCCACCCATCACCTCTACACCCATCACCTCTACACCCATCCCCTCTACACCCATCACCTCTACACCCATCACCTCTCCACCCATCACCTCTACACCCATCACCTCTACACCCATCACCTCTACACCCATCACCTCTCCACCCATCACCTCCCCACCCATCACCTCTACACCCATCACCTCTCCACCCATCACCTCCCCACCCATCACCTCTACACCATCACCTCTACACCATCACCTCTACACCCATCACCTCTACACCCATCACCTCTACACCCGTCACCTCTACACCCGTCACCTCTCCACCCATCACCTCTACACCCATCACCTCTACACCCATCACCTCTCCACCCATCACCTCTACACCCGTCACCTCTACACCCATCACCTCTACACCTCTACACCCATCACCTCTCCACCCATCACCTCTCCACCCATCACCTCTCCACCCATCACCTCTACACCCATCACCTCTACACCCATCACCTCTCCACCCATCACCTCTACACCATCACCTCTACACCATCACCTCTACACCCATCACCTCTCCACCCATCACCTCTTCACCCGTCACCTCTACACCCGTCACCTCTTCACCCATCACCTCTCCACCCATCACCTCTACACCCATCACCTCTCCACCCATCACCTCTTCACCCGTCACCTCTACACCCGTCACCTCTACACCCGTCACCTCTACACCCATCACCTCTACACCTCTACACCCATCACCTCTACACCCATCACCTCTCCACCTATCACCTCTACACCCATCACCTCTCCACCCATCCCCTCTACACCCATCACCTCTACACCCGTCACCTCTCCACCCATCACCTCTACACCCATCACCTCTACACCCATCACCTCTCCACCCATCACCTCTACACCCGTCACCTCTACACCCATCACCTCTACACCTCTACACCCGTCACCTCTCCAGAGGCATTGTGTGCGTCTGTGTGCGTCTGTGTGCGTCTGTGTGAGTGAGTGACAGCATGTTGGCCCGCTTTGATAAAAGAAGGCGTGTGATTGTGAGTCACTTGACTCTCTGTGGTTTGTGTGTGTTGACTTCTCAGAGTCTGCTTCTGTGTGTGTTTATGTGTGTGTCTGTGCGTGTGTGTGCTGGCCCCATAATTACATTCCATCACATTCACCTTTCCCCTCAAACATTCCATGCAATCTCTTTGCCTCCCAGGCTTCCTTCAAGGCCGCATGCAGTGTGTGTCTGTGTGTGTGTGTGTGTGTGTGTGTGTGTGTGTGAGAGAGTGACAGCTTAGCGACGTGCTCATGCAGAGAAACATCTGATAACCAGCAGAGCAGATGTTTACAAGCTCCACACTGAAAGAACAGCCTCTGTGTGTGTGTGTGTGTGTGTGTTGATCCTGGTGTCCTTAGCCACAGGGCAGACAGACAGACAGAGACGTGGTTTTTATTGATCATCACTACGAGGTTGTGTATCATTAACTGATGTGTGTTCAGATCTCGGTTGTGTTTCCTCATTCAGATCAATCCCCTCATTGATCGCACAATAAACAAAGCGTATGGAGATATTATTTCAGATCACATTGAACACGACGACGATGGTAAACGAGGGTTGTTTCCATGGTGACACGTTACAGACATTAGAAGTTTGACTTTGTCTCGGCAGGGAGATCCGCTGCCCTCGTCGCTGGTCCACCTGGTGAGGAACTCCCCCATCTCCTCTGTGGACGACCTGGAGCTGCTGCTGCAGGAGACCAATGGAATAGGTACACACACACACACACACACACACACACTGAGGACACCGACGTGGAGGAGGCCTGAAGAGAAAGGAATGCAGTGAGGGAGAACATCCGTCAGCCTCCATGTTAAGACAATATTTACAGAGACAGAAGAGTGATGAGGCAGCTTTATGAGAGAGAACTGATCAGAGAGAGGTTGAATCTCACTTCTCACCTATTTATGTCAGCACATGACAGATGTTTTATTTAATAAAATAAATCATACCTCCCAGGAGTTCACCAACATTGATGTATTTTCATTAAGGCGAGACACTGAAGGGTGTGTGAGGAGACCTCCTGACACTCAATGTGTTCCTCTCCTTTTGCCACTAAGTAACCGCAGCATTTGTACCGATAAAGTTCACTTTGAATCAGAGAGAATAACTGACCTCGGACAAGCAGAGGTCGGCACATTCTGCTCCTGCTCCGGATTCCTTCCTTTGAACGAGAGAGAAACATGGGACCTGCACCTTCACTAAGTAGGCCTTTCCCACAATGCAATGGGTCCCATGTGGAAGAGGAAGTAGCTGAAACACACAGATGAATGCACGGATACATCAGAGAGTAGCTGGCAGCAGGCCGTTAATTAGGGCTAAGAGGCAATTAAACAACTCTGTGCACACACACACACACACACACACACACACACTGACCAGGTTATAATTAGCACCGAGGGGCAGCAGCACGACGCATGAGAGAGTGCTAACTCATGAGCTATATTTAGCAGCTCATATCTCTCTGACAGCGGCGGACTAATCGTTGCAGAAAATAGCTGAATTGTTTCAGTGGGGGAAGAAGTGAGAGGGGGAGGAGGGGGGGGAGGAAGGGGGGGAAGAGGGGGGGGGGGAGGAAGTGGGGGAGGAGGGGGGGGGTCCTGCCGGTCGGCCCTCAGATAAACTAACGAGTTTGTGTCTTTGTCTCCAGAGGAGGAAGAAGACGAGCACGACGCGCCCGCCAACCACACCCACCACAGACGATTACCCAGAAGCCTCGGTGGGCTCCGCTTCTATTCCTGTCCCTTCCTGTCTCTTCTTTTCTTATTCCTGATGCCTTTTTAAAACTGACCCACCCCCTTCTC
The DNA here is from genome assembly GCF_949316345.1 of Pungitius pungitius. NCBI lineage: Eukaryota > Metazoa > Chordata > Actinopteri > Perciformes > Gasterosteidae > Pungitius > Pungitius pungitius. The sequence goes on from NC_084908.1 coordinate 21,298,711, forward strand.
CCCCCCCCCCCACCCCCGCCCACAGTGGAGGCGCAGCAGGCGCAGCAGGCGGCGTGTAAAGTGCGGACGGAGGTGATGAAGGTGGAGCGGTCCAGCGCCAACTTCCTGCTGTGGCCTCCTTGCGTGGAGGTGCAGCGCTGCTCAGGCTGCTGCAACACTTGGGTGCTGCAGTGCGTCCCCACCCTCTCCTCCACCCGATACCTGCAGGTACGTGGGATTAGTGCCAAGCTAAGCGGCTCATCGCGCCGATACGATGTCTTTCAAAGAAAAACTTCCCGGTCCTCCGTCTCTTCTTCAGGTGACAAAGATCCGCTACGTCAACAGGAAAGTCCACTATGAGAAAGCGATCATCTCCGTGGAGGACCACGTCAGCTGCAGGTGCCAAGCTGCCTCCTCCGTCCCCATCCAGACCCACCCACGCCCCCTCCCACCTACGCCGCTGCAGCCTGCGCAGCCCCTCCCCCGGACCGTCCACGCCAACCCCCCGCCCAAGACTCACGGCTCCAAGGCTGACCTCCATCGCCACGACGACCTGAAGCACAACCAGCAGGCCTACGGGCCCGAGGAGCGGGACCCGGCGGTTGGGCGGTGGCAGCAGGGCGGCTACACCCAGCTGGTGCACTGGACGCATCTCGGGCCCTCCGAGGCCAGGGCGGAGCACAGCGTCATGGGAGGCGGGGCCCCCCAGGTCGGGCACGGGAGCGGGTACGCCGGGAGCCGGGAGGAGGGCGGCGTGCACGCCGCGCCGCTGCAGAGGCAGCAACAGCTGCTGCAGCATCAGCAGCTCCACCGCGGCGGGGCCGAGGATCAAGAGCTGGGGGGGCGGCGCTGGCTGGACGCGCCGCAGTCCGACGCCGGTACGCCGCCTGCCAGCCCGACTCGGCCGCCCAAGCTAGAACTAAGCCCCGCCCCTCCCACGGCGTTGGTGACCAGCAGGAGACAGGCCGAAGTGACCGGGCGCACGGGAGGCGGCGAGAGGGAGGAGAGCGGCTCGGCCAATAGCAGGGACTCAGGCGAGGCCGAGCCGGCCAATCAGGGCCCGGAAAAAGACTCAGAACAGAGCCGCGGGGTCGGCCATTTAACGGAGGAGGAGAGGAGGCATAAAGTTCTGGAGATGATTCAGACGGAGCCGGATCACCGGACTCATCTTCGTCCACATCATCCGAAGCCGAGACCGAAGCCGACCAGCTTCAAATCAGGTGACGGCGCCGATTCCAGAAAGAGCTTCGGCCACCTGTGGATGTGTTCTGCTGGAAGTCACATCTGTGGTAACTCTTTACCTTCTCTTGGTCCCTTTCAGGCCTCTCCGCCTCAACCCCCGGGCCCCCCCCGGCCCGCCGGGCCCCGTTCCGCCCGGCGTCACCTCGGCGCCGCAGGAAGCACAGCAAGCGCATCAGCAAGGCCGCCATGAGGGCCATGATCATGTAGAGCTGCAGGTGAGAGGCGACCGATGAAGTGTGGAGGTATATATATAAATATATATCTATATACCAACATCTATATAGATATCTATCTATATATAAAGTATATTCTGTATATCTATTTATATATTCAGAACATGGTTTTCTGGAATGTATCTTCATCCCTACTTCAAAATTGACTTTAAAAGACTGTTTGGAGCTAAACACTGAGGCAGATAGAATACTGAACATCGGAAGCAGTCAGAAGAGATTGAGGAGTTTATTTAAGAATAAATCTGCTGATGAACATCATTTTTATAACCTGTGACCTTCTCTCCCCCCCGCCCACAGGTGAAGCTAAAGCGAGGCGAACCGAGCCAAAGGGACACAGAGGAGACCGTTGGGTGGGCGATGGACCCGAGAGTCGCCGGTCCGACTCTTCCTGCTGCTTCCGTCGTCACAGAAACGACCAAAGTGAAGTCTCCCGTAAACCCGTCGGGAGGACGTTTTGTTGTGATGCTAAAAGCTGGATTTCATGGATTTGAACCGCGAACCGACACTGGCTCGCCCGACTGAGTGATCGAGTGAGTGGGTCCACCAATGAAGAACTGGACTTGGACTCAGAATCAGGGGGTCAAACATGGAACATTGGACTCATACTCTCGGATAATAACTGGAAGGCCTCGACAGCCTAAAAACGTTACTGTAATCTTTTAAATCAAACTTTATTAACACTGGAGTAACCTACATGTACTGTAGCTACATTAAGCTGTGTGTACTGTAGCTACATGTAGCTTCATGTAATGTAGCTTTGTTCACTTTAGCTACATATAGCTACATGTACTGTAGCTTCATATACTGTTACTATATGTAGCTTCATGTACTGTAGCTTCATGTACTGTTACTATATGTAGCTTCATGTACTGTAGCTTCATGTACTGTTACTATATGTAGCTTCATGTACTGTAGCTTCATGTACTGTTACTATATGTAGCTTCATGTACTGTAGCTTCATGTACTGTTGCTATATGTAGCTTCATGTACTGTAGCTTCATATACTGTTACTATATGTAGCTTCATGTACTGTAGCTTCATGTACTGTAGCTTCATGTACTGTTGCTATATGTAGCTTCATATACTGTTACTATATGTAGCTTCATGTACTGTAGCTTCATGTACTGTTACTATATGTAGCTTCATGTACTGTAGCTTCATGTACTGTCACTATATGTAGCTTCATATACTGTTACTATATGTAGCTTCATGTACTGTAGCTTCATGTACTGTTACTATATGTAGCTTCATGTACTGTAGCTTCATGTACTGTTACTATATGTAGCTTCATGTACTGTTGCTATATGTAGCTTCATGTACTGTAGCTTCATGTACTGTAGCTTCATGTACTGTAACTACATGTACTGTAGCTACATGTAGCTGCATGTATTGTAGCTTAGGTTTGTGTACTGGAACATATCAATAACTTGTTTGTTTTTTAACCGATCACAAACAACCAAATGCCTGTCGAGATAACGCTACCAATATCCACATTGAAGTCTTAAAGGTGATCTGGTGATCTGGTTGTAGTCTACACTGTATGTAGAAAAGCTTTATGAAGAGGATTTTGTTTTTGGGCAAAAACTTTATTGCTTAACTTATTTTTAAAAATGAGGATTCAAAGTCCTCCAGGTCTCAAGTGTAATTATTGTTGCAGATCGTAATTATTGGTTTAACTGTACTGTGATAAATGTTATTTTTTTTAAAACAACCAAATAAATGTTGGACAAATACAAATGTTTGTCTTTCATATTTAGAAATACAAATCTTTATTTTAATCGCACATTTTATACGGATTATGTGGTGCAAAGTGCTGCCTATTTAAGAATGAATAAAAGCAGAACCTATTTTCTACAAATGGAAGTGGTTGGAAGAAATAAGCATTAGGACGCAGGAAATGTGTGTGCGGCTTGACATCTTTGGTTTGACACAGTTTGGGAACAAAATGTGTCAAACCATCAGTAGAGAATCTGAGAGGAACGTAGAGCAGAGAGAACAGAGTCAGTAAATCAACTTTAAAATCAACTCTTAGCCTCAGTGTGTGTGTGTGTGTGTGTGTGTGTGTGTGTGTGTGTGTGTGTGCGTGTGCGTGTGCGTGTGTGTGTGTGTGTGTGCACTCCTACAGTAGACTCCTCAGACTTCCTGCAGTTCTGTCACGCACCGAGAAGCAGGGGTCAGCACAAATGTCTGGTTGCTATGAGAAACCGCCGACTGACCCGTCAACAGCGGAGTATCGTATGGTGAAAGAGACGTGGGGGGGGAGGACAGAAGATGAACCACAGGGAGGGAGGAAGGGGGGGTGAAGAGATGAAGCCTTACACGGCAAAGTGAGAAAGAAAATATACCCGAAAGGTAAACAATGCTAATAGAGAGATAATTGAAGACAGAGGGGACGTCTGAATGTCTTTGTGTTGTGCAACCCCCCCGCAAAGCTAATTCAGTCAGCAGATTCTCCCCTTTAACAGCGATGACTCATCGAGTTCTTTGAGGTGCTTAAACTCAGCGACAGGATGTGGTAACGATTCTCACCTGAAAGAGATCCCACCTGTGGTGTTTATTTATGTTTGAAGGACCAGACTGGTATGAATAACACAAAAGTCCACAGTCTGATAATGATTAAAGTACATTCAGTACCCCTTCAGTCGCTAGCGGGATATTAAAAAGCTGCGATTGGTCGGCCTGCCTTTGAGGGGCGGGACCTAGCCAGCGGTCACTTTCTGTCGTCATTTTGCATGTTGTTGCTTAGCATTTACGTATTTTTGTGACATAGATTTAAGAGGAAGAGACTCAGCCTGGAGAGAAGGTCAAACGGAGACAAAGGACGTTCCCCAAAGAGACCACTGTCCTGGTTGTTTGTAGGACGTCCACTTTAGTACGTAGTTTAATTCAAGTAAAAATACTCACTTTTCTGAAACATACCCGGCTCATTTTGTTGCTTAAGTGTTTTTGACTCACAATGTTTACATAAATGTAAAATGACTGAAGAAAACCTTCAGAATGAAACACACCACGAGAAAAGACCTGAGAGTGTTGTGCGTTTTAAACGCCCAGAGATCACGTTGTTTAGAAGGTTTTCAATAGTGTAATTGTGCTGTTTGAACTATTTTTACAGCATCACAAGTTGTGCCGGAGGCTGTGGATGTGACTCAGTGACAAAGACACACAACTGTTCTTAGTATTATTATCTGAAGCTGCAAACGTCTACAGAAGATGTATTTCTACACGGTGGCACCTCTAGCTTTACTGAAAGAGTAAATAAAGCCCAAAACTGACTTTTTCACATGGATTCAGATCCATCTTGATATTTTTGAGCATGTTGTGTGATAAATAAACACAACAACCGCCTTCTACTGGTTGAAACAGTTTTGATCATGTGGCTAAACAAATGGCTGAGTTACTCTAGCATCACAAATAATAAGCTAACATTAGCAGTTAGTGGTGTTACGGCCAGCTCGTTTTGACCGCAACATAAAGAACACAAGCCCACTGAAATTAACTGAAAGAGTTTATTCAATCTTTTACAATATCTGTAACTAAACAAAGTCAACAAAGTCTAGGTTCAAACAAAAGGGAAAATCATAGTCCAAATGGGGGGAGAGAGAAAAGGTTGGTATGCATTGGATAAGACAACAAAGGTAGGCCAAAGTGACGTCTCCAGAGGCAGTCGCTCCCCTGGAGGAAGAGGCGGGCTGTTGAGAGGGGAAACTAGAGTTTTATCCCCTCCACAATCAAAAGGTAATATGGGAGCAGGGGTGTGCGATCTCTCACGCCCTCCCTGGAAGACACCGCCACCAGCAGGCAAGCAGGTGAAGGGCGGGGTCGTAACAGTGGTTAGCAGTTAGCGGTTAGCAGTGAGTAGCCGATCAGAGTGCAGGGTAGGGTCAGGTCATCGCCTAAGCAGACTAGAAACGGGTACTCACCAAGACCAGGTGTGAAAAGTATTATCATTACTGCTATCACTAGCATAACCGTATCCATGTAATCCAAGTATCCATTTACACTCAAACCCTTTAAGGCACCATGATGTTAACAATGCTAGCAACACCTCTTTTCGGTGAGTTATGACCTCGTCGGACTCACCAGAGTGGTCGGTGACATCGTCGATCAACACACTCCAGACAACAAGATAACGAGTTTGTCAGTTTAACTTTTTGTTGCCCAAAATGAATAATTGTGCTCTACTCCTGTCTCCTTTTTTCCTCTTTCCTTCCTCCAAATGTTTCTCCTCGAGTCCTCACCCGGCAGTCTGGTCCTCCAGCCAGCGGACATGTAGGTGTGAGGCTGTGCGAAGGTGAGCCAAAGTCCAGCCAGGTCACGAGGCCCCACGGGGCCTCTGCTACTGACGACCTGCGGCGTGTGTACGTCTTTGTACGTATGTGTGTGTGTGTGTGGCTGCACGCCATGCCTGCGGTGCCCCCTGAAGAGTGTGTGCGACTGTGTCCGTGTGTTGTGAAACAAATGGAGAGTGTGTCCTCTGGCACGGCGTCCCTGTGCGAGCGGCTTAATGAGCTGGCAGCTGGCAGCCAATCAGGGACAGCGGCAACGTGCGAGGTCACACAGAGGAGTCGTGTGTAAACGGTGCAGTGGGGTCCGCCCACGTTTGACACACACCCGACAAGCCACACACACACACACACACACACACATACACACACACACGCCTTGCTGAATCCCCAATGTTCATGTCTATGTGTCTAATCCTCTTCACCTGAGGGGAGACACGATCTTATTCCACCTGATGTGACTCACAATGGATGAACATACACACTCAAACATTTATTTTTGTACACCTCACAAATTCCTGCACAAAAAGCTTGAATCCATTTTATTCAAAAGGCGAAGCAACAAATGTCCGAGAAAAGACAAAATGTATCAACAAAACCAATATTGTTTTTTGTGGTTTTCACTAAAAGAAAAAACTTGAAAGTTGATTATAGTCTTTAAGATCAATAGTGTCGTGAACAAATCATTTTTAAACTATTACACCACGAAGCTTCATCTGAATCAGAGTGTAACAACTTCCCTCTGAAAAGGTTTTAACTCCTTTCAAATCCCTTTTACCAGTTGGTTCCTCCCCAAAGCACCTTTGGGAGAATTTACATCAAGATATTAACATAACATTGTTTTGGTATATTGTTTTTTCTTCCTTTGTGTAGCCTAGCAACAAGCTATGTTCTGGGACCAAGAGGAGCGTGTCATCGGCATACAGTCGGTAAAAAACGACTTCCATCACAAGGAGGACACATGTTGAGGATAATAAGTCACATGTTATTGATTGATTGATTGTTTATCATCCGTTTACACCGTGACGTTAGCTCAGCACATATAAAATAGTTTCTGAACAATTGTGCTGATCTTCTGCATCTCCCTCAGTGGGGAAGTGAATCTCCCTCACTGCGCCCCCCCCCCCCCCCCCCCCAAACACACACACATACACACACATACACACACACACACACACACACACACACATGGTGTATTTGTATGGGCAGAGCCAGTAGTTTGGTCTCCCTCTTGTTTGCTGTGGGGGTGTCCTGGCTTCTTACGTGGCCTCGTCTGACCCCCCCCACGCTGTGACCTGAGTCCGCCCTCGGTCGCACGTACACACTCACACACACACACACTCACACACTCACACACACACTCACACACTCACACACTCACTCACACACACACGTGCACTTTATTCTGGACACACATCAGCAGTTTCAACCCTCAGACTCTGAACTTTATATGTGCTGAGCTACCTACACCCAACTTTATATGTGCTGAGCTACCTACACCCAACTTTATATGTGCTGAGCTACCTACACCCAACTTTATATGTGCTGAGCTACCTACACCCAACTTTATATGTGCTGAGCTACCTACACCCAACTTTATATGTGCTGAGCTACCTACACCCAACTTTATATGTGCTGAGCTACCTACACCTAACTTTATATGTGCTGAGCTACCTACACCCAACTTTATATGTGCTGAGCTACCTACACCCAACTTTATATGTGCTGAGCTACCTACACCCAACTTTATATGTGCTGAGCTACCTACACCCAACTTTATATGTGCTGAGCTAAGTTCAAAGGTATGTTGTTTCCTCCACTAGCTCCTTTAGCATAGGAATGTTGCTAATAAAGGAAGCATTGTAGCACTAGTATTTTAATAGCTCTTATGATGAAGGTCACTCAGACACTTGAGTGAGGAACCTTCTTGAGCTGAAAGGACTCTTCCACCACAGACCAGGTCTCTCTCTAAACCTGTTCAGGCTAAATTAGGAGAATTCACACAATGGCTGTGAGTCAAGTCAAGTCTGAAGACTTATGAGTCAGATCTGATAAGAGGTTTTTACCCCTCAAACATTCCTATGAATGACCTCACTTTCCAAAACCTCCAGACTCCGATCAGCAGGTCCTCAGACTCCACCAAGCACTCACATCATTAGCTGGTCACACAATAGCTCCGCCCTCAAGTTTTCCCTCACAACTTCCTGTTATTAAATTCACAATAACACGAGTGCACGTTGTGCGTGTGTGTTCATGTACACGATGGTTCCACCACGCAGACGCTCTTCTTCTCTGTTGCTTTCTACTCGCCTCCACTGGTGGCTCTTTTCACAGGGTTCTGCTCTGGGTTCTACTTGTGGTTCTGGTCTTGGTTCTACTTGTGGTTCTGGTCTTGGTTTTGGTCTGGGTTCTGGTCTGGGCTCTGCTTATGGTTCTGCTCTGGGATGTGGTCTGGGTTCTGCTTGTGGTTCTGCTCTGGGTTCTGATTGTGGTTCTGTTCTGGGTTCTGGTCTATTAACCTGATTCTCTAGTGGCAAACGAGGCGGCGTTTCCACGGGGCCGCGGCGAGTATTTTAGGAAGCGGTTTGTTTGTGCCCTTGGTTACGGTAACCAGGCATGCGCTCATTGAAGAAGTGAAAGAGGAAGTGCTGAGGTCCATCGGTTCCCCCTCCCTGCACTCAGGAGTGTGTGTCTGTCCCTTTGTGCTGAGTCCGGCAACATCTCGCACCGACTCACATCCTCAAAACACACAAAAGCTTCTCCTTCATGAGTTTCACCATTAATGATAATATGTGGCAGAATAACCGAAGATGACCTCAACCATCTTCACCCTGTGGAACACGTCAGCATGGACACAGGAGCAGTGATGATTATAATAATAATAATAACTTCATTATTTCACAAACTTCACAAAGTTTACTGAATAAATCATAATGCTTCACAAATAGAGGTCATTTCCTTTTCTAGGGTTTTTCTGTTTTAGTATCAAACTGCCCCACAGAAAAAGTCTTAGAAGAAGTTTTAGACGTTTTTCGTCTAACTTCCGTATTTGTTACCTGAAATACGCAATCGTTGTGATCTTCTTCCTGTTCGGTCGGGGCAACGTTAAACAAATGGTGCAAGCAAAGAGAATTTATGGTAGCGTACCGGGCTCTTCTTGTTATTCCCAAAAGCTGTTACTAAGCAAGTAACTAAGCAGTACCGAACAGTACAGAACAGTACCCAACAGTACCCAACAGTACAGAACAGTACCGAACAGTACCGAACAGTACCCAACAGTACAGAACAGTACCAAACAGTACCCAACAGTACCCAACAGTACAGAACAGTACCGAACAGTACCCAACAGTACCCAACAGTACAGAACAGTACAGAACAGTACCGAACAGTACCCAACAGTACCCAACAGTACAGAACAGTACCGAACAGTACCGAACAGTACCCAACAGTACCCAACAGTACAGAACAGTACCAAACAGTACCGAACAGTACCCAACAGTACAGAACAGTACAGAACAGTACCGAACAGTACCCAACAGTACCCAACAGTACCGAACAGTACCGAACAGTACCCAACAGTACCCAACAGTACAGAACAGTACCAAACAGTACCGAACAGTACCCAACAGTACCCAACAGTACAGAACAGTACCCAACAGTACCCAACAGTACCCAACAGTACAGAACAGTACCGAACAGTACCGAACAGTACCCAACAGTACCCAACAGTACAGAACAGTACCGAACAGTACCCAACAGTACCCAACAGTACCCAACAGTACAGAACAGTACCAAACAGTACCGAACAGTACCCAACAGTACCCAACAGTACAGAACAGTACCCAACAGTACCCAACAGTACCCAACAGTACAGAACAGTACCGAACAGTACCGAACAGTACCCAACAGTACCCAACAGTACAGAACAGTACCGAACAGTACCCAACAGTACCCAACAGTACCGAACAGTACGGGCGCCGGTCCGCTGACGCCGGCAGCAGGACGAGTTTGACATATGAGCTCTAGTCCTTTTCCTCGGAACGATTTCACCCCCAAAGGAAAAAAAAACAAAAAACAGCAGCTACATACATTATGACTAAGTTACACTAGTGATTTGTCCTTCTAGTTAGCAGTTCAGTAGCTAACAGTTAGCCTGCTAACTTGATACTAATGGACAAATTAATGTGTACCATTTATTTACTTTGTTCTTTTTGTGATGGAGTTTTACCTCCACCCGTCCTGCAACGTCAGCAAATGTAACTGCAGGTAAATCTGTGAGTGAAGTTGTGAAGACTCATTTTCTCCTGATGTGTTGACGCTTGACAGGAAGTCCACTTCCACATTGACTACGCATTTCCAGTTTTTGTGAAAAAGGTCCATTATGAAGAATATTTTGCCGTTGTTTTTTATAACTAACTAACTATAAAGTTCTCTCTTTTCTCTCCACCAACTCTCTTCAAAAGGTCAGACGATGTGTTTTTTTTGTGGGTGAAATGAACTTGTTTGTTTCCACGTTAGCAGAGGCATCAGTATAAGTTTCATGAAGACATCTTTAGGCTAAACCACGTCCTGATGGAGAGAAAGAAATATGTGGTAGCATGTGCACGCTAGCTCTCTGCTGCCAGAATGCATCCTTACTGCCTGCATGTGTTTGCACAGAGTAGGCCTGTGTGAACGCGCCTGTGTGAACGCGCCTGTGTGAACGCGCATGTGTGTGTGCATGTGTGTGTCTGTGCATGTGTGGGTGTGTCTTTTCAAGATCTAGAGACAGGAAGTGCTGCCATGGCGACGGGAGGAAAACACAGGAAGTGCAAACTGAATGCCTCAAATTCCACGGTCTTCTTCTGGCCGCGAGTCGGAGGGAGAACAATGAGACGATGAGTATGAAGATGGAGGTTAGGGGTTGGGGGGTTGGGGGGTTGGGGGAGTTCTGCCTCACAGAAAACCATAAATATCAAAGATCAGAAAGAAACGTTTGCAGGTTCAGCAAAATTGCCAAAATCGAGGCTTCAAAAAACAATGAGCATGGTTACCATGACGACGTCCTGTGACTCGGATACCTCACATCCCGACCTGCACCACCTCCTATCTATTTATTATCTACTAGTGGAGTCACATGACTCCTCCTCCTCTCCTTCCTCCGGTAGCAACACGCTAAAGCTTTTGAAGGATGTTTCCACACAGCTGACTTATTTCCCTCATCATCTCATCATCACCCTGTGACCTCACAGACCGATGATGTCATCAGGAGGAATCCTGTCCATGAAAACCACCATCCAGCGACCCCCCCACAAACGACTCTGACTTAGTGCAGAGTAACGGACCACATGAACACCATGAAGGACCCCCCCCATCCAGTCCTCCCACGGCCTCTCTGGGGGTCAAACGCCTTCTCCAGGTCCACAGATAGACCTGATGAGCATCCGCCCCCCCTGCAAGATCCTTAAAGAGCCGGTCCGTTCTGCAGAACCACATCCGCTTTATTTCAATGAGATTCAGTTTTCTTATTTATCAGCACGATGGAAACTAAAATGTTGGGATTTTAATAAAGACAATGTCTAATTGAGATATTACACCCCCCCTTACTTCATATTACGGGTTATTAAAGTCATTTTATAATTATTTTCTCCTTTGGTGTACAGGCATAGATACAGAGATTCATTGTTACTGTATATTACATTTTATTTTTCAGTAATATCAGAATAATCTCAATTTTTAAAGTGTTTTTGTTAATTATGAATATTTTCAATCATATTTACATATTTACTATGGAAACACACACACACACGTCTGTGTGACCTTTCACACCTTTGTCACTTTGTCTTCTGCTCGTGTGGATGAAGAGACTCTTGATTGATGATGAGGATGAAGGTGGCGAGGATGAAGATGTCTCGGCAGCATGCAGTACCGAGGTGGATCAGCGGCGCCCCCCTGTGGCGAGACGCGTGAGGTCAAACTGGGAACCTGCAGCCACTCGGCATCCAGAACCTTGTATGGTTGTGTTTGATGGGTTCAGGATCAAAGGACCTGAGGGTTGTTTTAATAACACATAAAAACAACACACATATGTTGATGACAGCACATTCACATGTAACCGTCATCCTGTGAACAACCAATCAGGACGGAGTCTGCAGTACCTCGTCAAGCCCATAAATCCTCTACATGAACCAGTCTCTGTGTGGTCTCCTCCTTCTCCTCCTCTTCCTCCTCTTGCTCCTTCTCCTCCTCCGGGAGCAGAGCTTCTCCTCTCTGGAGAACGAGGACGTAGTGCTGGACGTTCTGGAGTGAAGGGAGGCCCTGGAGAACCAGTACCAGGACTGCAGGTCAGACTGTGAGACCCTGCAGTAGAATGAGAGGTTGTAAAGGGTCCTGGTGGTAGAGACACTACCACTTCAGTCCACAGGGGGCGACACAATCCACGCACAACTTAAGCTCTTTGTGCTAACTTTAATAAAGTGGATAAAAAGGGAGAGTGACTTCATTCCATACTTGCTTTGAGAACAAGCTTGTTTCTTTCCCAAGATGCAACAGGACATCACTGGGTATTCGTTAGAGCGTCCCTCGTTCTTTGCTCTGGCTCCGTCTCCCGCTGTGTGTTGACCAAAGCTGTGATGAAAACATCACACTGTCTGAGCATCTTGGAAAACAAAGTGTAAAAACCAAGTTAGTAACAGCTCCGTATTATATAATGATTACATGGAACCAACCTTCCTACTAATAAACAGCAAAGGTGTGAGAAATATATCATTTTGTACTTGAGGGAAGTACAAACAAAATGTTATAATTAACTATGTGAAAACACATAGTGAAGCACCTCCTGCTTTATGGTCTGTTAGAGACCTGTCAATCAGCGTGTAACCCCGCCCTAAAGCATCCCCTCTTTATGGTCTGTTTGACTCTAAATGGACCATCATTCACTAAATGAACATCATGCTGCATTGAAGAAGACTTGAAACTAGAGACTGAGACCATAAACTCATGTTTACAATGTTTACTGAGGGAATAAATCAAGAGAGAAGTAGAGTCATTTCCTCATAGACGTCTATGGGAGCAGAGGAGTCGCCCCCTGCTGGTCACTACACAGAAGTAGAGTCATTTCCTCATAGACGTCTATGGGAGCAGAGGAGTCGCCCCCTGCTGGTCACTACACAGAAGTAGAGTCATTTCCTCATAGACGTCTATGGGAGCAGAGGAGTCGCCCCCTGCTGGTCACTACACAGAAGTAGAGTCATTTCCTCATAGACGTCTATGGGAGCAGAGGAGTCGCCCCCTGCTGGTCACTACACAGAAGTAGAGTAATTTCCTCATAGACGTCTATGGGAGCAGAGGAGTCGCCCCCTGCTGGTCACTACACAGAAGTAGAGTCATTTCCTCATAGACGTCTATGGGAGCAGAGGAGTCGCCCCCTGCTGGTCACTACACAGAAGTAGAGTCATTTCCTCATAGACGTCTATGGGAGCAGAGGAGTCGCCCCCTGCTGGTCACTACACAGAAGTAGAGTCATTTCCTCATAGACGTCTATGGGAGCAGAGGAGTCGCCCCCTGCTGGTCACTACACAGAAGTAGAGTCATTTCCTCATAGACGTCTATGGGAGCAGAGGAGTCGCCCCCTGCTGGTCACTACACAGAAGTAGAGTCATTTCCTCATAGACGTCTATGGGAGCAGAGGAGTCGCCCCCTGCTGGTCACTACACAGAAGTAGAGTCATTTCCTCATAGACGTCTATGGGAGCAGAGGAGTCGCCCCCTGCTGGTCACTACACAGAAGTGGAGTCATTTCCTCATAGACGTCTATGGGAGCAGAGGAGTCGCCCCCTGCTGGTCACTACACAGAAGTAGAGTCATTTCCTCATAGACGTCTATGGGAGCAGAGGAGTCGCCCCCTGCTGGTCACCACATGAAGTTCTGACCTCACATTTTTTAGATGAAATGAGGATTGATTCGCATCTGAAATAATAATAATCTGAATATGAATGAGAAGGAAGTGATTGCAGATTAAATGGTTAAATGACAGTTCCAAACTTCTGGTTTAGTTTCCTCCTGCATTCTTCTGGAGATGTCACGCCACTGTCCTAGAGATACAAATGTTATTGGGAGACTTTAACTGGACGTCCTCACTGTGAAGCTCCGTCAGATCAGACAAACCAAAGCAGTGGAAAACAGCTTCAGTGGCAGGTTGGAATTGGACTAAAAACTATACGTTCATAAAGTTTCTGGAGAAGGTGAGAAGAAGGTCATGGAGGTAAAGAGTTCAAACGGACGGCACACTGGAGCCAGTCTATGTTAACAGTGACCTCTGACCTCATGCTGGCAGACTCAGTCAGAGATGCTTTAATCATAGTAAGCAGCGACGTCCTTTTGTTTCTCCACTCTGAGCACGCGGCCCACGTCCCGTTGTCCCTGTGGACTCGACTCTGTCCTGGTGGCCTCCGTTATGAGCTTCATTAGATGTACGACCGTAACGACCAATGTTGGTCATTAAAGGTCGACCGGCCCTTTTGTTCTGATGAGGTTATAATGACCGAGGAACAGAATGTCCAACACACATAGAACATGAAATAAGAATATGTCTGGTTTTTATTATATGATTTCATATATTTAGATACAAGGTAAACCTCTCCTGCCATCATTAACTAGTAAGATTAGCTGATTAGCTTAGCATAGCATACAGACCACAAACAGGCAGACAGCTAGCCAGGCTTTGTCCTGAAGGAGAAAAATAACTTATTATATATAAATCCCATCAAATCTCCGATATTTGAGAGCTCTACCAGCCCAACAGGAGCCCTCAGTGATGTGAGTGTGCTGTTAGTGGTCGCACACAGCAGCTAATGTAACGTTAGCACAAAGGCTAACCCACTGACTATAGCACAAAGGCAGAAATAAGAAATGATAACAATATAATAAATGTCTTAATGCCATCGTGCGTCTCCCTTTAACACCGAACGTATTTCTTCAACAAAAGAAAATAAAGCACACAGAATGTAAAACCTGCATTAAGTTAAGGTTTATTAAGGTTTATTACTACAGCAGTGACTGAATGAATGTATGACCCCCCTGCTCTCAGGCCTCAGCGCGGTACACCGAGAGGTCGCAGGCCAAGGTCACGTACAGTTCCCATGGAAACTGATTGACAGGTCTGTTGACCTTCCCGCGGCGACCTCTGCTCTCTCGGACCATCAGCTGGACGTCCTCGTCGTCCAGGAGGCGGATGAGGTCGCCTTCGGGGTCGCGGTAGTTCAGGGCGATGTCGTCCACTTTGAAGACATTCCTGGGGGGGGGTCAGGACACGTTTCACTTTATAGTTTAATTCACCCAAAGGAAGAAGTGTGTGAAATCAAGTTGTTGCTCCTCGTCTTTCATCGGGGTTTGTGCTTCATATAATGGAGGTTAGTATAATATATAATAATATATGATATGGTCTTCTGAGGGTTCTTATTGGTTCTGAGAGAACAATCACACGTTGAGGTTTCCTTCGTATCAAGTGGTTGATTACTTTAATGTTAAAAGCAATAAAATATTTTTTATGGCGACATTACATGGAGAAAATATTGCACCATCCATCAGAGCAGGAAAGGACTTCATGGCCTTTTGTATTAGGTTTTAATTAAAATGTTTGCTGAGGGAATTTCACCCAAAAGAAAACTCCTAAACAATGAGAATAAATACACAAAGCACAAGACGAAGACACATCTGATGGAGGACGCACAAGACGAAGACACGTCTGATGGAGGACGCACAAGACGAAGACACGTCTGATGGAGGACGCACAAGACGAAGACACGTCTGATGGAGTACGCACAAGACGAAGACACGTCTGATGGAGGACGCACAAGACGAAGACACATCTGATGTAGGACGCACAAGACGAAGACACGTCTGATGGAGTACGCACAAGACGAAGACACATCTGATGTAGGACGCACAAGACGAAGACACATCTGATGTAGGACGCACAAGACGAAGACACATCTGATGTAGGACGCACAAGACGAAGACACATCTGATGTAGGACGCACAAGACGAAGACACATCTGATGGAGGACGCACACGTCCAACGTCACGTCCCCAAAACACCAGATGCCTGTTAAATGTTCCAGTGATAGTGAGAAGACTCCTGGGACTTGAACCCTCGATTTCACCTCATTGAAGATCATTCTAATATTTTCATATTATCTCTTCTCACTTTTAGTTGCAAAATGACGACGGTCCGAAAAGCTGAGCTCGAGGTTTCAAAGCGTCGGCCGGGAAACCATACGGTGACGTTGCCATGACAACATGCGCTTCTCATATTTGTGGGCTTCTGTGGAGACTCGTTCATTCTGTTCAGGTGACTCTAGGCTCATGCGGAGGGAGTCATTGCCCCCCCCTCACACACTCAACCCCCCCCCCCCCCCTCCTTACGCTACATTAAAAACTCCAGACCAGGGTCTCACCCATCGGCTCCTCAGGGCCCAATCAGAGAGGAAACAATAATGAGCAGATGAAATTAACGCATTCTGGATGGGGAGGGCTAATCATCGTAGCACTCGCCTCTCCGAGATAATGAGTCGGAGAGGGAGGGGGGCAGGGGGCTAATATGCAAGTTTGTGTTCTACGTTCGTTACAACGCGCTCAGAGAATCAACGACGTTTCAACCGGAGGGGCGGCGGTTCGATCCCAGGCTGACCGGTGTGTCCTTGAGCAAGACACTTAACCCTCGCTGCTCCTGTAGCTGTGACTGTGTGAATGTGAGTCACTGGTGTGTTGTGGCTTCAGTACACGTTTGTTCATCGTACATGTATGATGTCCACTACTACTGCGTGTTCATCAGTACACGTATGTTCATCGTACATGTATGATGTCCACTACTACTGCGTGTTCATCAGTACACGTATGTTCATCGTACATGTATGATGTTCACTAGTACTGCGTGTTCATCAGTACACGTATGTTCATCGTACATGTATGATGTTCACTAGTACTGCGTGTTCATCAGTACACCTATGTTCATCGTACATGTATGATGTTCACTAGTACTGCGTGTTCATCAGTACACCTATGTTCATCGTACATGTATGATGTTCACTAGTACTGCATGTTCATCAGTACACCTATGTTCATCGTACATGTATGATGTTCACTACTACTGCGTGTTCATCAGCACACGGAGTAACATGAAACCTCCTTCTCTTGGTGGTTTGTAAGTCTTACATAAGAACCTCTCACGTGGCGTTCCCATTACTTCATCACATACTTTCACATTCCATGTGCAATGATCCCCCCCCCCCCCCCGTCAACTCTTAACACCCCCAGAATGTTGATCCTTTGGACCGTTGTTTTCCAGCATGAAATGAAAACTCACTTTTTAAAAAGCCCAATAAATCCTTTGTTTCTCCCCAAAAACGGTCTCCATTGTTGGAGAATAAAAAGACGGTGGTAGCGAGTTACATAAAAGGTGCAGAAACACCCACCTCATCTGAGAGAGAAGGTCCTTGTGCGCCGGCTGGATGCTGAGGTCCTCCTGCACACACACATCCCTGCAGGGAGGAACACAGCAGATACTCAACCCATCAGCCGCACATTAAACAACCCTAAATCCAACTTCACCCAGATTCCCATCGCAGTCTGCTTCTAACAAAAGGAACTATCACAAGGTTTCAAACAGGCACATATGTTAAAATGGCAAATTGATCCATATGCAGAATGACGAGTAGTTTAAGTAAAAATAGTGGATGTCATGTTTGTATACGGCACACTAACTATTTCAAGTATCGGGACCACCTACAGATTCACCTGCTGGTCACCACACTGACCTGGTCTGGACCCCCGAGGGCGTGAGCAGGAAGCAGCGCAGGCAGCTGTAGCAGGGGCCGCCCCCCTCGCCCTCTGAGTCGCTCTCTGGGAGGGACTTAATGATCTTCACAAAGGATTGTGGGAAAATACCCGTTTGGTTGTTGGCGGTGCCCTGAGGAGGAGGCAGAGTGAAAGAGTGACACTTTGTTATTCATTTTGTTCTCTCAATTTAGAGTTAAGGTTTACTGCTTTTATTTTGAAGGGCGGTCCTTAAGTGTTTTGTACTAATACATCATTTAGTCATTTAGCGATTTGCAATAAGTGGATTTCAACCAGTTTCACCCTTTAGTGACTGTCCCTCAGCCTGGAGCGAGATCACCAGGGTTCTTCATCAGCTCGAGATCATCTCAGCTTTGAGATGCCTCATTAGACACGTCATGTGACTATGAACACAGAACCTACCTCCACCAGTCCTCCATCACTCTACCTCCATCATTCCTCCATCACTCTACCTCAATCATTCCTCCATCACTCTACCTCCAAAATTCCTCCATCACTCTACCTCCACCAGTCCTCCATCACTCTACCTCCATCATTCCTCCATCACTCTACCTCCACCTGTCCTCCATCACTCTACCTCCACCAGTCCTCCATCACTCTACCTCCACCTGTCCTCCATCACTCTACCTCCACCAGTCCTCCATCATTCTACCTCCACCTGTCCTCCATCACTCT